>NW_022476526.1:250255-304253 GCF_009829145.1 Chiroxiphia lanceolata
GCCCATCCTTCTTCATCCAAAGGGCCTGAGCAGGCTCCGGCGTCTTCCTGACATCCCTCGGTCTAGCCTGGAGGGTACCTGCAAGAGAGAGACACCTCGGAAGATCTCCGGGTCACCGAGTCCGGCAGGCTGCCCCTCGAGGCCACCTACCGCAGGGATTGGAGACCTCCGAAAAATTTCCGGGGTCCCCAATCCTGCGGTCTGGCCTCGAGGGCACCTGAAAGAGAGAAAAGCCTAAGAAATGGTATGGGTCAGCAAGTCCTGCAGTCTGGCCTCAAGGACACCCTGAAAGACAGAAAAACCTAGCAAACGCTAGGGGTTAGCAAGTCCTGCAGTGCGGCCTCAAGGGCACCTGCCGCAGGGATTGGGGACACCTCGCAAAAGCTCCGCGTCACCAAATCCCACGGTCCGGCCTCGAGGACGCTCGCACCACAGAAAAGCCTCCACAACCGCTCCGGGTCAGCAAGGAAAGAGTTGGCTGTGCGGGGGCTCCGCACAGCACCCCCTCCGTCCCGTCTGTCCCGTCGCGCGCATCCGAGGAGCACTGAGGCGTTGCCCGCGTCACCACCGATACCAAGTCATCACGTGTCACAAAGGGCCCTGTGACACCCTGCCCCATGCCATACCATGCCATGGGCGATGCCCACCCTGTCACAAAGGGCCCTGTGACACAACTGTCACATGCCCTGGAGACTCCCCCTGCCATGACCACCTGGCCCCAGGTCAGAAGGAGTCCGTTCTCCAAAGTATCGAAGACAGCTGGACGGGAACTTATGCACAACTCAAAAACTAAGCAGAGGGAGCCCCCTCGGCTGCCGCCGCAGCCACAGCAAGGAAGTGCACGGGCCTCCACACAAGCTGGCACGGGCTCCTTGGGAGAAGTGCCAGCTTGTGGCTCTCCCAACACAGGGCTGTGACATACAGAAGGAACGTGGGGGCCAAGGGCACCAATGCTGTTTTCCCACCCCATTGCCCGGGCTGCAACCAAAAATCAGCAGCTCTGGCAATTCCTCGCCCAAGGAGACCTGCCACCCGCCCTAAGTCCTGGCAGGGGCTGGTGCCCATCTCCTGCCCCAAGAGTTGTGCCCCTGAGGGACTTCTCTCCAGAGGGCAGTCAAGCCAATGGGCACTGATGGTCGGCACTCTTGCAGGGGGCTGTGGGAGCGGCAGCTGGAGCAATTGGTGGTCATGCTCGGCAGTTGTCACAAGACAGAAGCAGTTTCTCCTTGTATAATGATTTTTTGCGTGGAAGTGATGACCTGCAGCACCAAACCACCCTCACTTGCTGAGTTTCACACAGGAAGATTAGATTGGTCAGAGATCCTGTCAAGTTTCCTTGTGTTATTTGGACTTTTTCTCTTGCATTCTGCAAAATAAAAGCTGCCCAGTCTGATGTTCAAAGCTCCAGTTGCTGTGCGTCCGGCTGCGACTCTCAGCTGATATCCAGGGCGTTGGGGAGAAGTGAAGGGGATAGGGAGAACTCTGGGATCCAAACCTGTTCTGTGCCTCTGATTGAGGTGCCACCCCACTGAAGGAGCAGCCAAGACAAGTGCCGGCAGCAGACGTCTTCTGCCAGTTGCTGCTCTCGCATGGACACAGGGCACACGTGTTCCTACGGGTGCAAAACACCTGATGCAAGAGCAATGGGGGGCCATGCATTGGTAGGGAATGGGCTCCAGTAAGCCCAAACCCCGATCCTCTAGCAGCAAAAGCTGAGCTTGTGAACTGGGCCGTTTTTGCGGCAGACACCACAGTGCTGACTCCCCTCCGTCCTGGAACTTGAGCCGTATGAGGCCTTCCTTCAGCTGCTGCTGCTTTTTCTTTTGTTCCCAGTTTGTTGGGGATGAAGAGAACCACCTGCGAGAGGAATGGGAAAGGTTTCAAGCGTGGAGGAGAGTTTACGAATCATAAAAGGACTATTCATACCTATAATGGACATTTACAGCCTAAAAAGGCCACCACTGGACTGGACTGTTGCCCCCGGTTATCCCCGGTTGCTTACAGTTTCCCCCTGTTTATTATTATGGAGTTATCAATATGTTTGTACCCCTGGTTGTTGTTTTTAAATCAAATCCTCCATGTTGTCTTCTTCCTCCCCTCACAGTTTTCCCGCCAGAACCTGTTGTTCTCCCCTGCTTTCCCGCTCCTCTGCCTGTGATTGGTTGCAGTTTGCCGCAGTGCAGAGGTAGCTGCCATTGGTCCTTTCCCCAGATAACCTGAAGTCTCACCCTTCCTTATTATAATATCCAATCCCAATCCCTCCTTACCTGTCAATCCTTCCCTCCTCCCCTTGCTTGAGCCCAACCCCTAAACTACCCTATAAGTCTGTGTTTCCCCTTATAAATTGGCATTGCTTCCTCACCCTCGACTGTGTCCTAGCCTCCTTTGCAGTGCCCTATCCCCTTCCTTCACCCACGAGCTGTGGCACCAGTTCACCAACTGGAATGCCAGTTCACAAACAAAGATTCCTCCCAGACAAAAGGTGCCACCAGAGAAAGCTCTTGCTGCCCACCGAGTGTCCAGGCTGGCCCACCAACTGCACCTGAAAGCCAAAGGATCCAGGCTTTCCTTCCTGAGGGAAAGGGCTGCGGTTCCCTTTTTTCAGCCCTGCGATGCAATTGCCAGTCCAACTCCCAAAATGCCATAGGGATCAAGATTCCTCCCAGACCAAAGGTGCCATACCAGAAAGTTCTTGCTGCCCATGAAGTGCCCAGGCTGGCCCACCAACTGCACCAGGAAACCTAAGGTTGCAGTCTTTCTTTCCTGGGGAGAAGGGCTGTTGTTTGCTTTTTCAGCCCTGCGCTGAAGCTGCCAGCCTTCCAAAATTCTAGACTGTGTGGGTGCTGCTGCTCCTGTGCATAGCCTGCTGGGGGTTGTCTGTGGCTTGGGCAGCAGTGACTGCGCAGCCCCGCCCGAGGTGCCCCGCGCCCTCCCCGTGGCGGTCCCATGCACCACACGGGCAGGCCACAGATGCTGCTTCCTGGCTGGCACAGGCTTGTGGCCACCTCCCAGGACCAGCTTCTCAGGGATCCCCACAGCTCCAGGCTCTGCCCATCCGCTCTGCTGGAAGTGTTGAGGCTCCAGCAGAACCCCGCAAGGCCGAGGGCCTTTGGGGCACTTTCCCTTCCCCACTGCACATTTGGGCAAGTGTTGTGGAGATCAAGGGCCCTTTTTCCCCTCTTCCCAGATGCCCTGTGGACACCGGGCACCAAAAAAACTCCTGAGCCTCTGTCTATTCTAAGAGGAATGTCGTATTCTCAAGCTGGGGAAGAAAAACTTGTTGCAGAGAGGGGTCTTTCCCGCAGGCTCAGGTGGTCCCATCACACAGGCTTCCCAGGATCAGTTCTCCGCTGACTTCCGGCAGCTGCCCCACAGAGGAGGCTCCCTATTCTGCGCATTCTGGAGCTGATCTTCAAACTGCTGGAACCTGGAGAAGACTCAGGTCTCTGGACAGCTGTTAGGATTTTCTGGGTTTGAAGTGCCAGGCTTTCGACAGCAGCGCTGTCATGAGTCATGCCTTCAATAACTGGAAGAGAAAAGAACGGAGCCAAGGTCAGAGACCAGATCTCTGGCGAGCCAAGAAGCCCCTCCTGCCAGGACCGTCCCACCCAACTCTTACCATGGCCAGGACGGAGGAGGGCCCAACAGGATCGTCCAGAAGGTGCTGGCCACCAAGACCCCCCATGCCCCTTAAATCTCTCTCTGCTCTGCCCAAGCCATTGCTCATCTCTGCAGGGAGCAGAGCCCTCCACAGCCAGGGAAGGATCGCAGCTCCCTGCCCTGGGCTCTGTGCTCCACTCAGCAGCCCCACTGCCCTGACTCACCATCAATGACGATCTGCAGCTCTACCTTCTGTCCCTTCAGGTACCTCCCGGCGATCCCTGGGAACACAGATGCTGTTAGGGCCACAGCGGCACAGATTCCCCCCGGCGGCGCTGCCGGCCCGGCCACACGCCCTCCTGCCCTGGCAGGGCTGAGCCCGGGGCCTTCCCGCCTCGGGACGCCCCAGGGCTGGGCTGGCACAGGGCGGCAGCAGCCGCCAGGGCACTCGGGGCTCCACAGCACATCCCTGGGCTGCATCCTGCTGCCGCTGCAGCAGCCGGGGCTGGGGCCAAGCTGCAGCGGGGCAGGGAGGGACCGCGAGCTTGTGGCTCACCAATGAACCTGAGGGCCGCCTCTCGCATGGGCTCCTGTGGGCTCTCCAGGTATGGCATGGCCTGGCACAGGTACTTGGCCACTCTTCTCTTGTCCTTTTCCAACTGGAGAGAGCAGCAGGGCACAGAGGGAAGGGTTGGCTGGGGCTCTGCCCCTTGGCCGGGCGCTGCCTGCGCCCAGCACTGGCCTCCCCTGCCCGCACAGCCCTGAGGCCCGGGCAGCAGCCGCTGGGGCCGGCTTTGGAGGGAGCAGAGGGCTGGCTGCTCCCCGGCAGCCGCAGGGCCGCCCTGCCCCACAGCCCAGCTGGGCCAGGGCTCCAGCGGCACCCTGGCTCAGGGGCAGAGGAGCCTGCAGAGGAGCCCACACACCCCAGGCAAAGCGACAGCCTGTGGGGTCCAGGCTGCTGTCCCACAGGTGGCTGCAGCAGTGGGCAGGGGCACAGTGCCAGCCCTACACTCTGGGCATTGGGGCCTGGGGCTGTGGGGTCGTCCTTACCAGGCACTCGCCGAACTTCCAAGACTGCTCTGTCTTCAGCAGCTTCACAAGATCCCTCCTCTTCAGAAACCACGCTGCACCAAGCAGTGCTTCCTGAGAGGCCTGCAGAGCAACAGAGAGCAGGACATGGCATCGCAGCCCAGAGCACAGGACCTGTGTCCCTGGACCAAGGCCAGGAGGAGAGACTGGAGCCTCTGAGGTGCCAGGGCACGAGGCAGAGCAGCCCCCTGCCGCGAGGACACCAGACCCCGCAAGTTCTCACTTCTGCCACGTGCCGGTTCTCATTATGCCAGTGGAAAAAAAGTGGGAGCAGGCTGTAGACCACGTGTGTCTTCAGGGCTTGTTTTCCCTCATCCACTCCCAACTCCATCACCTTTCGGAAGAGCTGAATGGAGAGCAGCTGCACGTGGATGTTGTCCTGATGGAAAGGAAGAGGAAAAGACCTCAGCTCCAGGCCTACCGGGGCACAAGCCTGCAAGTCCACAGGCCACAGTTTCCTGGTAGCACCCAGCGCCTGGCGGGGGGGAGCACAGAGCCTTACATTGCCAAAGAGTGGCTGGAGCACCTCAGCCAGCTGCAGGGCAGTGGGGGTGGAGATTAGGATGTCTCTGTCCTGGACTTGATTGATGAATACAGAGAGGGCCATCCTGACCAGCTCTCCGTCTGTATCCCACAGTATGTCCATGAGGCTTTGTGTCAGGCTCCGCATGCCGTCAGCCTGTGTGGAACACAATGCTGTGCTGTGAAGCCAGGAATCATGGAATCCTAGAATATCCCGAGTTGGCAGTGATCCCCAAGGATCATTGAGTCCAGCTCCTGGCTCTGCACAGGACCATGCCCACCAATCCCATCGTGTCCCTGAGAGTGTTGTCCTTGAGCTCTGGCAGCCTTGGGGCTGTGACCTCTTCCCAGTGGGGCCTGTTGCAGTGTCGGAGCACCCTCTGAGTGGAGAACCTTTCCCTACTCCCCAAGCTAAAGCTCCCCTTGGCCCAGCCAAGCCCAAGTGATTGCGCTCCCCAGCCCCAGGCTGCCAGCACAGCTTCAGCCAGTTGCCCCCTCCTCACCATCCCAGGATCCTTGCTCAGCACCCCGAGGCCTCTCAGCACCAGACGACGCATCTCTGTGCACTCGCTCCACAGGCGCCTGGAAAGGATCTCCAGGAAGCTGTCACTCCATTCAGTCATGTCCGGGCAGTCCAGGACCTGAAAAGCAAGGAACAGTGACAGCGCGCCCGGCCAGCAGGAGCCCAGACCCGCACCGGGCTGGGCCCAGGCAGCAGCACAGGGCGCGGCACCGTCCCGGGCAGCTGCGGCTGCCAGAGGGCAGAGAGGCGGAGGCAGGTCAGCAAGGCGGCACTCGCCATCAGGCTCACCTCCACAAGGAATGCCACGGCGGGAAGCTCCCAGCAGGGCTTCTCCCTGATGAGCAGCCCCAGCAGGGAGAGGGCAATTCGGTAATACAAGGGGCTCGAGGCACGGCGCATCTCCCTGCCAGGGGGAAACAGGCACCATCAACCCTGAGCTGGGTGGGCAAAGCTCTCCCGGGCCGGTCTCACAGAGTCCTGGTCTTTCCCCAGCACCCCGGCAGGGGATGAAGGCACTCTGGCTGGCGGCTCCTCCTGTGCACCCGCCTTTCCCAGCCTTTTCCACTCTGCTCAGCCGTCCCTCAGTGACAAGGCCCTCTGGCCCATGACCACGGGCACTGTGTGGGGTGCCCCGTGCACAGGTAGAAATGACAGGGTCAGCGGGGACAAGGGGGTCTCACCTGGCCAGCAAACCCACTGCATAGTGGTGGGTGTCAGAGTTGAGGAGCGTGTCCCAGCCACGCTTCCGTTCCATTGAAACCACCACATCTTCACACTCAAGATGACAAAGCAGGGCCTTCACGGTCAGCACTGCAAAGCTGTGTGCAGAGCAAAGCCCAGGTCATGCTGGGAGCCCTGAGCAGCCCCAAGGGCATGAGAGGGACAGGACTGGGACTGAGCACCTCTTGGAGTTTGTGGGAAGGCTGCGTTGCTCCTGGCATTCCCTCCACAAGGCGTCAACTTCCTCTGGCATCTGCTCTGTGCTGATGAAAATCTGGAGGAGCAGATCCACGAGGAGACGGGGGGAATACTCTGTCAATGGTTCTGGGCACTGGAGCATCTGGAGAATCTCCCAAATCACCCTGGTTGCCTGCAAAAGATAAAGCACCCGCACACAGCTCTCAGTGCCCAGATGTCCATGTGAAAGGGCCCAAGTGTGGGAGGGAGAGGCCGGGGAAGACACAGGGGCAGCCCCCAGCCTGGTGCCCCTGAACCTGCCCCTAAGCCAGGTTTCCAGCCCAGTGCCTGAGGCAGGGAGATGCAGTGCTCGAGGAGGATGGAGAGCTGCTGGAGAAGCGACCTGTCGGCAAGTAAAGTCCAGTTCCAGAAACTCACAGCCAGGGCAAAGACATCTGTTTTGTCCCCGTCGGAGGTGGACGTGCTGTGCAGTGGCCAGTCCTCCATCACGCAGAGTAGCTTTGGTAGCACCTTCTCCACTGTCCTTTCCCATGAGGCGATGGTCTTCCACATGATGGCAGCAGCTCTGCGGGGTCAGAGTTCTGTGTCAGGGGGGTGCCGGCCAAAGTGCCTTGAGGAGCAGGGAGGGACCATGGCAGCAGGATCGGGGCTGACATGGCAGGGCTGGGAAACAGAGGGACCAGAGGGTCCCGGAACTCTCCATCCGTCTGGCAGACCACGTGGGACGGGATGGACAGGGGGATGGACTCAAAAGGCTGGTAAGCCCCGAGCCCTGAAGGCAGGGAGGCCATGTACCTGTCACACGATGGGGCACAGTGCAGGAGGGTCACCACAACATCAGCAGGGTGTGCCTCAGTCACCCTCAGAAACTCCACCAGCAGCTTCTCTTCTGGAGTCGCGTTGGCTGTCAGTCTCTGGTGCACGTTCCTGACGAAGGCTGGCACCTGGAGGAGGCAGTGGGAGAAGAGCTGACAACTTGCCCAGCTTCCCTGACAAGTGCTTCCCTTCCCACCGCACTGTGCTGGCCTCAAAAGCTGAGAGAGCCCAGGGGAGCTCACTTGAGGGGCCACAAGCCCCTGGAGTGGTTTGAGCCCTGGACACAGGCTGCTTACTTGCTTTGGGCTGGAGACACCATTCTCCTCAAAAATATCTGGAGTGGGAGCATAATTCACACTCTCCCTGGGCACGAGGTCAGTGTCTGCAGTGCCCTCAGTCGTTGCAGCGTCGGCCTCCACGGCGAGATCAGGCAGTGCAGCATCAGAGTTTGTCGGTTCATCGCTCAACGCAATGTCAGAGACTGCAGTGCGATCAATCGATGGGCTGTCAGTGTCTGTCGTATCATCAATCAAAGCAGGGTGAGACTTTGTTGTGTGAACAGTGGGCGACACGTCACGGTTTCCTGTGCCATCAGTCAGTGTGGTGGTGACATCAGAGTCCGCCTTGAGCTCAGTTGGGCTGGGGTCAGGCTGTGCCATGACCTCAGTTGGGCTGGTTGTGGTCCTTTTACGCCGAATGCCCACGAATTTCAGAAAGGTCTGCAGAAGAACGGAGAGCGGGGAAGAGAGGGATGTGCCATGGTGAACTCTGACAGAGGTGCCAGCCTGAGCAGTGACAGCAGGCCCAGCCCAGGAGGCCATGGCTGCAGGTACCTGTGCTGCCCTGCGGAAGCGGCCATGGGCGCGGTTCTTCTCTTGTGTCTGGTCCCGGCCTGGATCTGGCAAAGAGTGAGTGAGGTCAGAGCTGAGGGGCTGCGGGACAGGCCGGAGAACACGGCCCAGCCCTGCGCTTCACAGGCAGGGCCAGCCCCGGCATTCCCAGTGCATGGAGCTGCCGGGGGAACAGTCCCAGGCCCTCTTCCCCCCTCCCTTTCCCTGGCCATGTCCCCAGCAGACAGGATGGGATGAGGCGCAGCCAGCTGCAGCCACCAGCCCTGTGGCCCAGCCGTGCCACTCACCTTCCTGCAGGGGATGCAACTGCTCCATCTTCTCCGGGTGCTGGGATGGGGCAGCTCCAGGCCCTTCCTTCTTCATCCAAAAGGGCCTGAGCAGGCTCCGGCGTCTTCCTGACATCCCTCGGTCTAGCCTGGAGGGTACCTGCAAGAGAGAGACACCTCGAAGATCTCCGGGTCACCGAGTCCGGCAGGCTGCCCTCGAGGCCACCTACCGCAGGGATTGGAGACTCCGAAAAATTTCCGGGTCCCCAATCCTGCGGTCTGGCCTCGAGGGCACCTGAAAGAGAGAAAAGCCTAAGAAATGGTATGGGTCAGCAAGTCCTGCAGTCTGGCCTCAAGGACACCTGAAAGACAGAAAAACCTAGCAAACGCTAGGGGTTAGCAAGTCCTGCAGTGCGGCCTCAAGGGCACCTGCCGCAGGGATTGGGGCACCTCGCAAAAGCTCCGCGTCACCAAATTCCTACGGTCCGGCCTCGAGACGCTCGCACCACAGAAAAGCCTCCACAACGCTCCGGGTCAGCAAGGAAAGAGTTGGCTGTGCGGGGGCTCCGCACAGCACCCCTCCGTCCCGTCTGTCCCGTCGCGCGCTCCGAGGAGCACTGAGGCGTTGCCGCGTCACCACCGATACCAAGTCATCACGTGTCACAAAGGGCCCTGTGACACCCTGCCCCATGCCATACCATGCCATGGGCGATGCCCACCCTGTCACAAAGGGCCCTGTGACACACTGTCACATGCCCTGGAGACTCCCCCTGCCTGACCAACCTGCCCCAGGTCAGAAGGAGTCCGTTCTCCAAAGTATCGAAGACAGCTGGACGTGAACTTTAGGCACAACTCAAAAACTAAGCAGAGGGAGCCCCCTCGGCTGCCGACGCAGCCACAGCAGGAAGGGCACGGGGCCTCCACACAAGCTGGCACGGGCTCCTTGGGAGAAGTGCCAGCTTGTGGCTCTCCCAAACACAGGGCTGTGACATACAGAAGGAACGTGGGGGCCAAGGGCACCAATGCTGCTCCCACCCCATTGCCCGGGGCTGCACCAAAATCAGCAGCTCTGGCAAGTCCTCGCCCAAGGAGACCTGCCACCGCCCTAAGTCCTGGCAGGGCTGGTGCCCATCTCCTGCCCCAAAGAGTTGTGCCCCTGAGGGACTTCTCTCCAGAGGGCAGTCAAAGCCAATGGGCACTGATGTCGGCACTCTTGCAGGGGGCTGTTGGGAGCGGCAGCTGGAGCAATTGGTGGTCATGCTCGGCAGTTGTCACAAGACAGAAGCAGTTTCTCCTTGTTAGAATGATTTTTGCGTGGAAGTGATGACCTGCAGCACCAAACCACCCTCACTTGCTGAGTTTCACAGGAAGATTAGATTGGTCAGAGATCCTGTCAAGTTTCCTTGTGTTATTTGGACTTTTCCTCTTGCATTCTGCAAAATAAAAGCTGCCCAGTCTGATGTTCAAAGCTCCAGTTGCTGTGCGTCCGGCTGCGACTCTCAGCTGATATCCAGGGCGTTGGGGAGAAGTGAAGGGGATAGGGAGAACTCTGGGATCCAAACCTGTTCTGTGCCTCTGATTGAGATGCCACCCCACTGAAGGAGCAGCCAAGACAAGTGCCGGCAGCAGACGTCTTCTGCCAGTTGCTGCTCTCGCATGGACACAGGGCACACGTGTTCCCACGGGTGCAAAACACCTGATGCAAGAGCAATGGGGGGCCATGCATTGGTAGGGAATGGGCTCCAGCAAGCCCAAACCCCGATCCTCTAGCAGCAAAAGCTGAGCTTGTGAACTGGGCCATTTTTGCGGCAGACACCACAGTGCTGACTCCCCTCCGTCCTGGAACTTGAGCCGTATGAGGCCTTCCTTCAGCTGCTGCTGCTTTTTCTTTTGTTTGGAGTTATCAATATGTTTGTACCCCTGGTTGTTGTTTTTAAATCAAATCCTCCATGTTGTCTTCTTCCTCCCCTCACAGTTTTCCCCGCCAGAACCTGTTGTTCTCTCCCTGCTTTCCCGCTCCTCTGCCTGTGATTGGTTGCAGTTTGCCGCAGTGCAGAGGTAGCTGCCATTGTCCTTTCCCCAGATACCTGAAGTCTCCACCCTTCCTTATTATACATCCAATCCCAATCCCTCCTTACCTGTCAATCCTTCCCTCCTCCCCTTGCTTGAGCCCAACCCCTAAACTACCCCTATATAAGTCTGTGTTTCCCTTAATAAATTGGCATTGCTTCCTCACCCTCGACTGTGTCCTAGCCTCCTTGCAGTGCCCTATCCCCTTCCTTTCAACCCACGAGCTGTGGCACCAGTTCACCAACTGGAATGCCAGTTCACAAACAAAGATTCCTCCCAGACAAAAGGTGCCACCACAGAAAGCTCTTGCTGCCCACCAAGTGTCCAGGCTGGCCCACCAATTGCACCTGAAAGCCAAAGGATCCAGGCTTTCCTTCCTGAGGGAAAGGGCTGCGGTTCCCTTTTTTCAGCCCTGCGATGCAATTGCCAGTCCAACTCCCAAAATTCCATAGGGATCAAGATTCCTCCTAGACCAAAGGTGCCATACCAGAAAGTTCTTGCTGCCCGTGGAGTGCCCAGGTTGGCCCACCAACTGCACCAGGAAGCCTAAGGTTGCAGCCTTTCTTTCCCGGGGAGAAGGGCTGTTGTTTGCTTTTTTCAGCCCTGTGCTGAAGTTGCCAGCCTGACTTCCAAAATTCTAGACTGTGCGGGTGCTGCTGCTCCTGTGCATAGCCTGCTGGGGTTGTCTGTGGCTTGGGCAGCAGTGACTGCGCAGCCCCGCCCGAGGTGCCCCGCGCCCTCCCCGTGGCGGTCCCAGCACCACACGGGCAGGCCACAGATGCTGCTTCCTGGCTGGCACAAGGCTTGTGGCCACCTCCCAGGACCAGCTTCTCAGGGATCCCCACAGCTCCAGGCTCTGCCCATCCGCTCTGCTGGAAGTGTTGAGGCTCCAGCAGAACCCTGCAAGGCCGAGGGCCTTTGGGGCACTTTCCCTTCCCCACTGCACATTTGGGCAAGTGTTGTGGAGATCAAGGGCCCTTTTTCCCCTCTTCCCAGATGCCCTGTGGACACCGGGCACCAAAAAAAACTCCTGAGCCTCTGTCTATGCTAAGAGGAATGTCGTATTCTCAAGCTAGGGAAGAAAAACTTGTTGCAGAGAGGGATCTTTCCCGCAGGCTCAGGTGGGTCCCATCACACAGGCTTCCCAGGATCAGTTCTCCGCTGACTTCCGGCAGCTGCCCCACAGAGGAGGCTCCCTATTCTGCGCATTCTGGAGCTGATCTTCAAACTGCTGGAACCTGGAGAAGACTCAGGTCTCTGGACAGCTGTTAGGATTTTCTGGGTTTGAAGTGCCAGGCTTTCGACAGCAGCGCTGTCGTGAGTCATGCCTTCAATAACTGGAAGAGAAAAGAACGGAGCCAAGGTCAGAGACCAGATCTCTGGCGAGCCAAGAAGCCCCTCCTGCCAGGACCATCCCACCCAGCTCTTGTCAGGGCCAGGACAGAGGAGGGCCAGCACCTCGACAGCCCAGTCGTGGCGGCCGCAGCCACGCCGCCTACCTAAAGAGAGTCCAAGCTACTCCCCCTCTTTACCTGCGCCGCACGCACTGCCTTTTCTTTCCCGCGCAGACCGCGGGGCACAAATCACGACTTCTCAGCGCCCGTCGAGGGCCCTGCAGAAGCCCTGAGGCCAGCTCCCGCCGTTAAAAGGTCGGGCGACAGCTCTACACGCCGACAGAAAGCATGTAAACTGCTTCCAGCTGAACTTTACAGGTTGCTGCTCTACCAGTACTTCAAAGGGCGTTTAGCTGAATAAGTCTATTTTCAGCATTACAACAGGCTGGAATCACTTCTTCCAACCTACACCTTATGGGCACTTTAGTACAAAAAGGTGCAAAGTTATATGAGGGGAAAACCAGGCATAAATAAATGCAAAACTAAAAAGTCTGTAAAACATTTTCCATACGCTCTGAGGATTTGGCCCTGCCCACCTGTCTGCTGAGGCTCAGCAGGATACCCCGGGCTGCCAGCACGATACAGGGAAAACCTGTGTCACTATGTGAATGTCACAGGGTCACAGTCAAAGGCCTTGTTCCTCAGGCTTGAGAAGGACTCAGGATTTGCATTGGACTAGGCTGGGCTGGGCTAGTTACATTTCTTCCCATTAGCTGGTAGGGGCTGTGCTTTGGATTTGTGCTGGATCAGTGCTGGTAACACAGGGATGTTTTAGTTATTGCTGAGCAGGGCCTGCACAGAGCCAATAGTGAGGCCCCAATTAATTTCAGTTTATACAAGATGCTTCCTTCAAGAACACATAAAGCCTTTGTGGGGTAGAAAGACGCCCCTGCAGCAACAGGCTCATGGTGCCCGGGGTGGGGAAGCAGCCCTGTTTGCTCCCAACCTTGCCCCGGTCGGGGAAGGCACTGTGGTGAGGGGGTAGTGTGGCCCCTGGTGCTCTGTGGTGCTGTGGGTTGGGTGGTCCTACAGAGCCACCCCATACAGGGTGACATGTGCCACATGCCTCGGGGACAGGGTCACACATCCCCCACACCTGCCCTGGGAAACACCCATCCGGGGGGGGGAAGGGTGCCATGAGCCTGTCCTGGGGCTTTCCCTTTTTCCCAGTTGGCTGCAAGCCATCCCCTGTCAAAGGTGATGGATCTTCCTTTGTTCTTAGCCCAAAGGGAAAAGGAACCTCGTGTACAAAATGGCCCTAAAAGATTGAATTTTTTAAGAATTTTCTCATTTCCCTTATCCCACCGAAAGAGACTCTGATACCCAAGTTCAGCTATTGTAACTTGGATATCTTACAACTTCATGATACGTCTATTTATATAAAAACTGTATTTTTGTTTCTCATACAAGGACATGGAGAGAGCCATCTTTTAGCCACTCATACATCCCACAGATCCAGGTAGTTACAGTTCCTTTGGGAACCATGATTCCCTGGGACTGCAGCTCTGTTTATGTACCAGAGTAAACAGTCTCACCACTGGAGTCCTCTGCTCTTGCCCCTGACAGTTGATTTCAGAGACATATTTGTTTCCCAGGCTGATAGTCCCAGGTAAACCAGGAGCTGAGACAATCAAGCCAAGATCAAATGGATCCATTCAAATGGGATGCTAAACCAATTAATAACTGAGAGGGATCTGCTTACACTGCCAGCATTTACAGTCACAGTTCTGCAGCTGCTTATTTTTACAGTTTTACAGTGGAAATACTTTTTTAAAGTAATTCAAAGCTAGAAAACACCAAACTAATGCTGGACTTCCAAAGACGCTTCTTTCTCTGTCTGGATTCCCTAAAATGAGGTAGTTGGTGGAGTTCCTCCCCCTGTTTTGCATACATCTTCCTGTGCTCTCTTGCCATGTATTCCAGGACAGCAGCCACATCTTTTGACTCTTGCATGATCTGGAATTTCCACCCATGGGACTCTGGTGCCTGTATAAGCTCTCTATCCTGTCTGTGGGCTCCTCAAGATTAGAATTCAGGATTAAAGTCGGGAGACTTACAAAAAAACCAACAAAAAACCCCACTACAGACCAGAAGCTTTTATTGATTGAAATTTCCCCGCTTCTTTCCTCAGCAGGAAAATAATTATGGCAACAAGGAAAAAAAATGCAACCAAAAAAAAAGAAATAAAAAAGTGCTTCTGTTGCAAATATTATTATTATTGACTCTCTTTTTGACTCTTCTTATTTTGCAGAATTTAAAATGGTAATGTTTCCTTTTTCTTTGTTTTTTTTTTCCCCTCAGAGACTAGCATCAGTCATTAGTTTCTTCTTTGATTTCTGAAAAAACCCCGAACAGATTCATAACAAAATGTGATTTCACATGTGTCAGAGGCTGAAACGGTTAATGATTTATGCATTCTAGGATTGCCAAGGGACTTCTGCGGGTTTCTGCAGGACTTTTGCTTTATACCTCTGATGACCCATCAAAGCCCATCCCCCCCTCTGCCAATCTTGAAAGGCGAGAAAAACCCCTTTTACCGGGCCCCACACAGGAACTCTGCACAGGCCCAGGGAGATGTTGGAGGCTCGTGACATGGTCCATGACACTAACCACGGATATAATAACGCATAACATCTTTGAGTGTGGGGGCTTCCCTCTTTCACCCCCAGTGGATCAAGGCCACCACTTCAACTGACAGACATGGAAGCTGTAACTACCGAGTTCCATCGCTGGACCCCATGGGCGGTGGCTATATAAATCTTTCCACTCTGCATGTGAAATGACCTATGGCATGGCCACCACCCCACCCCAACCCACCGTTCAGAAGCCAGAAAGTGCCCGGGTCACCAGCCCCACAGCTGGGGTGAAGAGGCTCACCCTCTCTGGGGTGGAGGCTTTCATTCTCCCAAGCCCTCCCCCAGACCCAAACCAGGGGTCCAAAGTCATCCAGGCAGATCCTCAGGGGCGGAGGAGGCACAGCTCAGAAACTTTCTTCTCCACCACCACTGTGACCCCGGTGTCCCCTTCCTTCACACACAACCCCAAACGACACAACTCGGCCTCAGTGGAGAATGTGTCCCTGAGGAAAAGCGGAGGCCTGGAGGAGGAGCAGGGTAGCAGTCCCATGTGCCATGAGACCTCAGTTGGCTTCCAGAATGGCCTCAACTACATCGCCATAGACATAGTGGATGGGTCCCTGGCAAACTGTGACAAATCCAGGTTGAAAGCCAGGCACCTCCGGAATGGGGTAGAGATGAGCACCTATGCCAGCACAGACTTTCTGTTTCACAACCTGAAAGAAGCAAGTGCTGTGAAAGGCGAGTAGCTACATCTGAAAGTGCTTGCTATGTGTATTTGTGCCTACCGTTTGCCATCACAGTGTTGTGTGTTTGTCGTGTAGAGCACTATCCCTCCTTGCTTCCTTAAAAATCACTCTTATCCCCCTTTTACACATCCTGTAATAAGCAGTTTTAGAGGAATTTGGTGGCTTTTTGTATGAGAAAAAAAGGTTTGATTTTGTGATATTTCTTTATGTTTCAGTTCTACTGTGCCATTATTATGAGTGTATACTTCTGGGCATCCCAATAGAAGCTGATGTTTACACAGTTACTATGTTTGGGCTGTCCTTCAGTTTTCTTACGTAAAATTTTGGAAAGTGTTTGGAAAATGTGGCCAAAATAGTTCATGTTAATGCAGCTTCTGAATATTACTTAAAAATGTAAAATGATTGACTTAAAAACAGAATTGTCTGACTGAGGACACCAGATTACTAAAACAATCCTCGGCTCTCTAGCTGAGAATGCCTGTAATATCAAAATGAGAAAGATAATTTTAATATCATGGTTTTGAAATACCTTCTCTCTTGCAAAAGTTTAACAGTAAATCACAGTAAGCATAGAATGTGAATTTAAAAAAATGTAATAATTCTTTCCAGAAGTCACTCTATGCTTGAGCTATTACACGTATCACACATTTCACTTAAGGGCCCACCCTGTGGTGGTGTGCAACTGTGTTCCCGCTGACGGCTCAGTCCCAGCATGGATGACCAGTTGGTTGGCTTGCTTTTATACAGATTGCAAATGTTTGGTGTTCAAAGATAAAAGCAAGTTGAAGAAATCTGAAACTTTGCATGAGAGAGAATTTAGGTTTTAAGCATGTAGCTATTTCTTTATTGGGGTGCTGATTATGCTGTTGAAAGACAAAATAAAGCAAAGAAACAAATACCTTCTCTTCTCCCCAAAATAGCAACCCGCCTCCCCTCAATGAGTGAGGGTTTGTCATGGTTTGAGATAGCCCCAAAATCCAATTCCCTAGCTCCATTCCCCCTCCCACATCTCAACCCAATGTGAGATGGGTTTTTCCAGACAAAACACGCCAGACTCCAAATGGGGAAAGGGAATATGTTACAATGACTGTACAAATAAATACTATAACACATTATACACACAATCACAACTATCTCTACCATGACATATAGTATTTACAATGGATCAGATCTCTTCTCCCCTCCAAATAAAAGTCCAGGAGGGAAAGAAGGACAGATCCCTTCCAGTCCCAAAGCAGGAGTCTCTTCTACAGCAGCAGTCATCTGTGCTCTCCACATGCATGCAGCAGCTGATAGCTGGATTCTGCCAGCACTCACGAGGGAGGTATCCAAGCTCCCTCGGCCCCTTGACGCAGGCAAAGGGGTCTTTCTCCGTGGGCTACGTCACCCCAGACAAAGGTCGTTCCACCACGGTCATATCACGAGACGCAGGGGTCTTCGTGACGGTCTGGTATCTCCAGGAGATTCAAGCTCCTTGCAGGGCCTCTGTGCCCTGCCATCAGGCTGCGAGCTTCTTTGTAGCTTGTAGCAAGGGAGGGCCCCCAAGGCCAAACTCCCACACCGTCCTGGCTCAGCTCTCAGGACAACTGAGCTTTTCAGCTCCTCTCTCTCTCCAGTACTGCATGTCCAAAACTCTTCTCCAAAATAGGAGTCCATCTCCCTCTTTTTCTCAGAGGGATCAAAGGAGTTTGGGGGGGGGTGTCTGGTATCAGTTCTTACCCCCAGAACTCTGTAACTCTGCTGTTGACTCTCTTTCCCTCGGCTCTCCTTCCAGGAGTTCTCTCTCTGGTGCTGCATGTCTCTGTTGCTCTGTCTTATCTCTTCTGGCTCTCTGCCACCGTTTCTCTGGTCAGTGCCGGCTGCTGCTTTCTCCGGCTGTGGTCCATGATGCAGAAACATCTCCTGGCTTAACTACAGACGCTTAGCCCAGTCAAAGACTGTTCCAAGTCTCTGCAGTCCCCCTTGCTGGGGCTGGGGGCCAAACCCCCCTGTGGGGCTTTGAGCCCCCTCCTTGTGGTTCACAACATGGCTGCCACTTCGACAACAACCAAACCAACAACTCTTCTCTTCCGGTGAGCTTGTGGGATGTTGACATTTTTGCAGGAGCGCCCATTGGGCAGAATTTCAAAACTTCCAGGGGTTTCCACCCCTTGGGGGCTACCACTTTCTTAGCCTCTGGGGGAAAACAAGATTCAAACCACTACAGGGTTTATACACAACTGGGGGCTAGTTGAGGAGGGCACAAAATAGCCAATCTGTCAAGGAGAAAAAGTTAATAAGACACTGAACAGAGACATGCCAGGGAGCCTGTGTGCAAATCCACACACACTTGAAGGGTAGAAAGTTGTTAAAAAAATTCCCTGGATGCAGAATACACAGAAATGATGCATGGCTACCAAGATGTCCCTCCCTTCCCTGAACAGGGCTGGCAAGTTGATGTGACCATATCAGTATCATATCTTTGTTTAGGGGTTGGAAGAGCAAGTCCCTCCTGGTTTTTAGCAAATATTCAGGAGCTTTGAGACATCTCAACCTCCAGTTCAGGATACAATCTGGATAATTTCAGTGTATTTGAGATGTTTGGGAACGCAGAAGCTCACTGCTCTGTCCCTACTTTTTCATGGAGGACAAATAAAATGGGGGGGGAATGAAATCCCACGAAGCTTGTCAGGAAGAGCCTATCCTCCCTAATTCAAGATATTGGCTGAAATAAATTTCCAGCGGTTCTTCCTGCCTCATTTTTCTCTGATTCAACGTATCAAGAGACAAACTAATGGGTTTTCAGGCATACACAGAGAGAAGCACCTGCAGTGGGACAGAGACACAAACCTCCTCACCTGATGAGACCATTAACTTCATCTACAATGTGTTTGAGTTTGTCATAAGCATCTGTTGGGGGCAGTTTGAGCTCCAGGATGAGCCGGTCGATCTTGTTGATGCACACGGTCACTGCCAACCTCTCCTGCACCACGTGCTTGATCAGCTGCTCCGTGTTCAGCATCACCTGCAGGGAACAACCAGCTCAGAGTCCTAGGAAAGCCTCCATGAAATGCTATCTGGGGCGTGAGGGGCAGCCATTGACCCCTACACTGCTGCCAGGCTGCAGAAAAGCCCAGGCTCAGCCACCAGCAATCAGCTAATCCTCCTGAAGCTGAGATAGGTGCTGACCCAACTGAATTCCTTGAATCCAAGCCTGTGGACATCTCTGGTATAAATAACCTGCTCAGTTTTGGGTATCATGGGGATGGAGATGCACATAAGTTGAACAATCAGCTTACAGGCCACACGAATCACATCAGCCTGGACACAGGAGCAGGAGGTGTCACTGCCTGTTTGGATGGAAAACTCACTTCCCGACCCGTCCTCCAAAAAACCTTCACCCTGACAAGCTGAACCCATCCCAGGCCTTCGTGCTAAGGCAGGAGCAGAGACTCCAGAGAAGCAATGCTGAGGATCACCCCTAGGAGAAGCTGGCACTCACCTCCTCAGCTGCATCGACGAAGAGCACGATGCCATCTGAGATGCGAAGAGCCCCCAGAAACCATCCCTGCCTGTGCCACCATCCTGCTCCCCCCTCCAGCCTCACCTCGGACCTGCAGGTTGGAGAAGCTCTGCACAGGGATGGTGATCCTGCAGGAGCAACCAGACCATTGGGAAGAGCGTGGGATCCTGCTGCCCCCCAGCTCCACCTGCCTGGGGCTGGGGCAGTGGGGTCTGGAGGATGGCCTCCAACCCAACTGGACACCCCAGAGGGACCACGAGGACATGGAGCCCCTGCTGTGCCATCACCTGCTCTCCTCGATCTCCAGCAACTTGCGGTATGTGGTGATCTCCATGTCCAGGGCCAGCTTGATGTTGAGCAGGTCCTGGTAGTCCTGCAGATGCTGGGCCATCTCCTCCTTGAGGCTCTGGGTGTCCTCCTCCAGCCATGCCACTGTGTCCTGATAGTCGGTCGTCTCCAGGGTGTAGCGCTTCTCCAGTTCTTACAGCTGCCTCTCCGGGGACTCCTTCTGGGGGGCCACAAGTGGTCGTGACACTCTCCATGGCCACCTTCTCCCAGGAGCTGGGGGCTCATCCCAGTGCCCATCTCCCACCCCAGAGGAGCTGCCATTCTCCAGCACTGGGTGGTGTCCCACTGGGGCTCCAGGGAACCCCATGGTGGTGGCAGCTCCCCAAGGCTGTGTCCCCCCTCTTGCACCCCATGGCCATCACCTACCGAGCCCCTCAGAGCCTCCAGGTCGCAGGTGAGGGCCTGCAGCTGGTGCCGGTACTCGTTGGCCTCCTGCTTGGCCGCGCGCAGGGCCTCGTTTTGCCAGGTGGCCGCATCCCTCAGGTCTGTGAACTGGGACAGGGACACGGCCACGGGATGTGTCCCTGTGAACTGGGACAGGGACACGCAGTAGGGATGTGTCCCAGTGGGACACGGCCTGGGGGTACAGCTCTGCTGTGCTCCACAGGAGGGACATAGCCCTGGAAACATGAAGAAACATCCCTGACACAGGTGGGAACAGCGGAGATCCCAAACCCCCTCACCACCCCCCAACCCCAGGTGAACAACCCCACATAGAATCAGACAGGTTGGAAAGGACCTCTGAGATCATCAAGTCCAACCCTTGATCCACTACCACCACAGTTGCTAGACCATGGCACTAAGTGCCACATCCAGCCTCATCTTAAAAACCTCCAGGGACGGAGAATCCACCACTTTCCTGGGCAACCCATTCCAATGGCTGATTACCCTCTCTGTAAAGAATTTCTTCCTAATATCTAACCTAAACCTCCCCTGGTGCAGCTTAAGGCCATGCCCTCTTGTCTTACTGCTGGTTGCTTGGGAGAAGAGACCAACCCCCACCTGCCTACAACCTCCTCTCAGGTAGTTGTAGAGAGTGGTGAGGTCTCCCCTGAGCCTTCTCTTCTCAAGGTTAAACAATCCCTGCTCCCTCAGCCTCTCCTCATAGGACTTGTGTTCAAGTCCCTTCCCCAGCCTCGTTGCCCTTCTCTGCACCTGCTCCAGCACCTCAACATCTTTCCTGAACTGAGGGGCCCAGAACTGGACACAGTACTCCAGGTGAGGCCTCACCAGTGCTGACTACAGGGGCAGAATCACTTCCCTGGTCCTGCTGGCCACACTGTTCCTGATACAGGTCAGGATGCCATTGGCCTTCTTGGCCACCTGGGCACACTGCTGGCTCATGTTCAGCCTCCTGTCAATCAGCACTCCCAGGTCCCTTTCTGCCTGGCTGCTCTCCAGCCACTCTGTCCCCAGCCTGTAGCGATGCAGTGGGTTGTTGTGGCCAAAGTGCAGGACCCGGCACTTGGCCTTGTTGAACCTCATCCCGTTGGAACCAGCCCAACTCTCCAGCCCATCCAGGTCCCCCTGCAGAGCCCTCCTGCCTTCCAGCAGGTCGACACTCCCTCCCAACTTGGTGTCATCTGAGAATTTGCTAATGATGGACTCAATCCCCTCATCTAAATCATCGATAAAGATATTAAACAGAACTGGGCCCAACACTGATCCCTGGGGGACACCACTGGTGACCGGCCGCCAGCTGGATGCAGCCCCGTTCACCAGCACTCTCTGGGCCCGGCCTCCAGTCAGTTCCTAACCCAGCACAGAGTGCCCCTGTCCAAGCCATGGGCTGCCAGTTTTTTCAGGAGTATATTATGGGAGACAGTGTCAAAGGTTTTGCTGAAGTCCAGATAGACTACATCCACAGCCTTCCCCTCATCCACCAGGCGGGTCACCTGATCGTAGAAGGAGATCAGATTGGTCAGACAGGACCTGCCCTTCCTAAACCCTCGCTGGCTGGATCTGATCCCTTGTCCATCCTGTAGGTGCTGTGTGATTGCACCAGGATGATGGCAACTACATCATAGCTTTCCTGCTGCACGATGGCTTCCAGCTCCTCTTGTTTTTTGCCCATGCTGCATGCATTGGTGTACATGCACTTCAGGTGGGCTGCTGATTTCGTTCTTAACTCAGGCTTTCTGTCCTTAGTCTGATCACTGGAGATGACAGCCAGGCCACTCCTCCATGGGGCCACTAGCTCACTCTGCACCTTGGATTTGTACCACTGCTCTGTCTCCTGGGTGTTGCTGGCAGCCATGGCCTCATACTAGCTGTGGATGTCACGCAGGGTGGCCGTCAGGTCTGGTTTGCTGCTATTCACCTCCACGTGCACCCGCTGCCGGGACAGCTGCTCCTGCAGCCCTTGCAGCTCCTGGGGGGGACAGGGGGTCCAGCACAGCCCCCCCCCGAGCCCCAGGATGCCCCAGCCCCCCATGACAGGGTTACCTCCTCGTGGACCTTGTGCAGGAAGGTGATCTCGTCCTGCAGGGTCCCCACGTGCCGCTCCAGGTCCAGACGAGCCAAGGTGGCGTTGTCCACATCCTGTCACCGTGGGGGGACATGAGGAACAGTCCCAGGCTGGCACCTTGGGTCTGCTCCCTCCTGAGCTGCCTGGCCATGTCCATTCCTGCCCTCTGCTGCCCAGCCCTGCCTGTCTCTGCCCATTGTAACATATCCTGGTCCTTCACTACCTTCTCCTGCCCATCCCTGCTCCATTTCTGCCCCATCTCTGTTCCATTTCAGCTCTAGCCCTGTTCCATCCCTGCCCTGTTCCTGCCTCTTTCTGCCCATCATAACACATCCCAGTCTCTCACTGCCTGCTCCTACCCATCCCCACCCCTCTTCTGTCCATCCCTGCCCATCCCTGCCCCTCTCTGCCCATTGTAACATGCCCCAGTCCCTCACTGCCTGCTCCTGTCCACTCCCTCCCCATCCCTACCCATCCCAAGGAGAGGACAAGATGGTAGCTGAACCCCTGAAGTGTAGGATGTGGCCCCTGCCCTCACCTGCCTGTAGGCAGCCAGGTTGCTCTCAGCCTCCAGCCACGGGGTCACCTCATCTTGCAGCCTGTGCCAGAACAGGGGCACTGTTACGCTTCTGGCACCATGACCCCTGCAGCACTATGACCCCTCCAGCACCGTGACCCCTCTGGCACTGTGACCTGTCCCTCTCTGCCCACAGACACACCTCCCTGTGCCGACACAGCCCCACAGCCCCAGCCCCCACCCAAACCCCGTGTCAGTGCCTGCACCCATCCTGCACCCCCTCCACCATCCCATACTGTCCCTAGGGGTCACCGTGGTCCCCATCACCAGCCTGGTACACATCAGTGCCTGGTCCCCAGGGCTACCCTGCTCCTGTCTCCATGGTCACCCTGATCCCTGGGTACCCCTCAGTCTCCATCCTGGTCCCAGGGGTCACCCTGGGCCTTGCCACCACCATGGTCCCCATGACATCACCATTTTCCTGGCCACATCACCATCCCCATCACCACCGTGGTCCCCAGGACAACCCTGATCACCACCCTCGTGGCCATCCTAGTCCCTGCTGCCACTTTGGATACATCCTGGTCCCCATTCCAGTGGCCACCCTGCTCCTGGCAATCACCCTGACACCCATCCCAGTGACCACTTTCCATCCTGCTCCTGGTGGCCACCCTGGTCCCCAGAAGTAGCCCCAGCTGGACAGTGCCTCACTTCTGCTGGAGGCTGCTGAGGTCCTGGGCCGGGTTGTCCCTCTCCAGCCAGGCCTTGGCAGTGCCCAACTGCTCCGCGTGGCACCGCAGCTCCCACAGCTGCTCCTGGTAAATGTCCCCCAGGCAGGACGGCTCCTGGTCCTGCACCTGGTTCAGCTCCAGCACCAACACTTTGTTCTGCTTGCTCCAGCAGCCGCACCTTCTCAATGTAGCTGGTGAAGCGGTCGTTTAGCTCCATCATCTCCACCCTCTCGCTGGTGCACATCTCCCGGAACTCCAAGTTGAGTGTCACGGTCAGCAAGGAGTCCATCCTGCCTGAGCCCAGTCGGGCGACCGGGTGGGTGCCGCAGAGTCCCCGGTGGCTCTGGGCTGGGGGGCTGGCGAGGGGCATCCAGTGCATGGGGGTGGTGGGGCTGAAGCGGTGGCTGTAGAAGGATGGGCGCTGGCTCTCCATGCCTGGGGTGGGTGTGATGTGCCCTCCTGAGGGTTTTTATGGAGCCTGGAGCCCCCGTCTCACTGGATGCCCTGGCACTGGCCACTGGTCAGGGAGCCACTGGGTCAGCACAAAGCCTGGCAGGGGTGTCTGTGCCCTGGTACCCAACCTGGGCACCGTGGCACATCCCCCTGCCCAGCCCTGGCCCTCCCGGGGGGCCCTGGGGCACATGGCAGGGCAGAGATGGAGCAGTGGCCAAGTTCACTCCCAGGGTAGCCGGTGGGAGGGGGTGTGTGCAAGGCTGGGTGCTGCACCGTGAGAGATCCACACACATGTACATGTGAGATCTGTGTATACACGTGTGGGGTCACCTACACCTCCACTCTAACACATGTGCACACCCACAGGCACACATGTGCACAGAGACACCTCCAGAGACACACACACGTATCTGTCCATGTCCACAGACACACACTCCGTGTGCAAGGCACACGCATGTGCCTGCCTAGCATACACGTGGGGGACACACACAGTGTGCACAGACACACACATGTGCTGCTTTCCCTGAACATGTGTGCACGCACACATGGGACACACCCAGAGCTGCGCACACGCAGTTCCCCTTCCACACACACATAGCATGCACAAGCACAGCCACCCTGCTGTGCACACATGGGCACAGCCAAGCCAACACACGTGTGCATGTGCACACACATGCCCAGAGTGGTACATGCCCAGTTACCCTTACATGTACACACAGCACACACACACACACAGAGCCATCTCTGATGGGGTTAACAGCGGGTCTATTAGCTCCCAGGATGGAGATATCGACTGGGAAAAGTTTCGAGTGTGTCCTTGATGATAAGGAAGTCAGTACGCAGTCCTAATGGAGAAAACAAAGGCAGGCTGTAAAGTTGGTAGGCCCAGGATGTGGGAACTGCAATAAGGCCTTGAGCTTTGCCAAATGCATCGCCCATAGATCCTAGCCAATGAAAACGCTGTTGCTTGCTTACCTAAAATAAGGATACTGCTTGCTGCTAGCAAGGGGTATAAAAAAGCAGATGAGAAAATAAAGAGGAGGAAGAAGACATCTTTCCTGCACATAACTGACTCCTTGTATCTTTATCGGCCATCACGACTCTACACTGACATATGATGACCCTCGACGCGATACTGCATTACTGACCATCGGGTGATGGATGGTGGTGACAGAGCTTGGCGTAGCTGAGAGCAGTGAGGAAACTACCTGGTCCGGACCTGAGAACTACTGACACCTGGAAAAGGTGAGCCGCCAGGAACAAAGACTGTGATAATGGGGAATCAGATGTCTAAAGAGGAAACGTTGGTGCTGTCCACTTGGAAGCACTTCCTAAAGTGTAAAGGTGTAACTGTTGAAGATTATGATTTGCAACGTTTGCTGCTATGGTGTCGAAAGCAAGGTTTTGAAGCTAACACATCAGTTGCATTTAGAGTAAAGACTTGGGAGAATGTGGGGGATAAACTGTGGAAAGAGGTTTATAAGGGTGCTAGGTGTGCTAAGGAAGTAGAAGGTTTGCCTGCCACCTGGCATATATTAGTTGAAACTTTAAAAGACTGGCTTAATGAACAAGTTTCGGAAGGTATTCAGTTGCCTGAAACAGAGCCTCTGTCAGATACAGAAGGACTCAAAAGGGAGGAGGAAACTTCAGTTGCTGCGGCATCGCCGCCTGCTACTTCCCCCTCTAACAATGAACTGCTTGCTTTAGCAGATAGAAAAGAAACAGTGTGGCGTTTGGATACACATACAAAAAAATCTACCAAGAATCTGGCTCTAAAAACCCCTAAAGGTTCGAAAGTTCACTATCCTGCACCCCACAAGCCAGTTAAAACTCCTTGTAAATACAAATCCCCTACTGCTATAGTCGCTTACCGGTATAAGACACCTATGGAACTTGTAGAGGAATTTAAAGTTAAGCAAAGGCAAGCGTCCTCTGTTCCTCTGCCAGAGGAGGAGGAAGAGGAGGACGAGGACACTGATGAAAACAATGAGGATGCCCCCCAGCAGATGATGCAGACAGGGAGGAAGCTGAAAATGCCTCCGTCCGTAGTTGAGCCTTATAACCTGTACATAAGGGGTCCCAGAGCCAAAAGACTCAAACGCTATCTGATCCATGGACTTTGCCAGCAGTCACCACTGTCACAGTCATGCCACGTCATCCTAGAAAGTTTTGGGAGACGGTGCGTGTACAAGCTGCAAAAAGGGGGGAATGGGAGTTGTTAGACAAGATCGGGCACCCCTCACAAGCTATGAAGGACATTGCATTTGTTCCGGGAATAGAGTCAGAAGTAGAAGCTTATCCTGTTTTTAAGGCAGCTCCTAACTCTGGCAAGCAAGATGAACATTATATATTTGCTTGGAAAGCTATTCAGGATTTGCAAATATATGTGGCAAAATATGGTGTGAATTCTTCTGAAGTTATGCGTGCGATTCATGCAATTAATGCTGATTTGCTCGCTCCTTATGATATTGACCATCTAGTTCAAGTTTTATTTGAACCTGTACAATACAAAGTGTTTAGTTCTAACTGGTAAAAACAGGCAGAAAGAGCAGCTATGGAGAATATGAGACTCCCTCCAGGGGACCCCAGACTGGGTGTAGGAGTGGAAGCCTTATTGGGAAAAAATTGTTTTAGTAGCCCTGATTTGCAGGCCCAGTGGGATCCTATTGTGTTACAACAGTGTCAGCAGGTGGGAATGTTAGCTCTGACTAAAACTATGGAGCTTGCTTCCCCTCGTCCTAGATATACAACAGTGAAACAGGAACCAAGGGAACCTTATTTAAAGTTTGTTGAACACATTGCAGTTTCATTGGAAAAGCAAGTGGATGATGAAGTCCTGCGTCAGGCTCTCCTAAAGCAGTTGGAAAAAGATAATGCAAATGAAAATTGTCAGAAAATTATAGATGCATTGCCAGGAGACCCGTCTGTGGCTGATATGGTATCTGCATGTTCCAAAGTGGGTACTATAGATCACCAAATGACTGCCCTTGCTGCAATTTTGCATCCTACCCCACGATGCTATAACTGTAATAGAGAAGGATACCTTAAGGCTAACTGCCCTGATAAAAGCAACAGGGAAAAGCCAAAGGTCTTACCTAATCCTCCTGATATTCATTGTAACCGTTGTGGGAAGCCAGGACACTTTGCTAAACAATGTCGCTCTAAGTTTCATGCCAATGGACAGCCTCTCCAGGGAAATGGGAAAGCCAGCACGAGGAGGAGGTGCGCTCAGACACAAGTACCTTCACTGCCACAGTACAACCCGTATGCAACCCCCCTGATGTTCCCCCCTGTTACCAGCTCACAGGGAAAACCAGTGGAGCAGCCAGTATGGATGTATCCACCTCTGCAACAGCAACAATTTCTTCTACAGATATTGTCAAGGTTCCCTTAGATGCTAAGGGACCTATCGGACGTGGACTGAGTGCTTTGTTAATCGGGTGCTCAAGTAGCACAATTTCTGGGATAATTGTACATGTTGGGGTAATCGATGCATACTATACAGGACAAATCTGTGCCATGGTCTCTACCCCCTACCCTCCTGTTACTATTCCAAAAGGAACTCGAATTGCTCAGCTTGTGCCTTTTGTGAGTTGTGTTCCCAGGACAGAGAACCAGGAGAGACATGCTGGAGGACTTGGATCAACAGGACCTCCACAAGTATTTTGGTCACAGACTATTTCACACAAACATCCACAGATGACTTGTGAACTGTGTAATGAGAAAGCCTCGCCTTCTGTTGTTAAGGTGACTGGATTACTCGATACCAGTGCTGATATAAGCATCGTCTCCATGTATAATTGGCCAAGCTCTTGGCCTCTGGTGTCCTCTGATTCAGGTGTTGTGGGGTGGGGGGAACTACACAGTGTTACATTGCAGTTCATTTCATCCTGATTTGTAATCCTGAAGGGCAGGCTGCGACTGTAAGACCATATGTCACTCCTGCCCCTCTAACTCTGTGGGGAAGGGATTGTCTGGCTCAATAGGGAGTTAAAATTACCATGGATTTTTAACTGGGGCCACTGTGCTTTTGCAGGGTGACAAACAGCCTGCATTGGCACTTAAATGGTTAACTGACACTCCAGTGTGGGTACCTCAGTGGTCCCTGTCCAGAGAAAAGTTACAGGCCCTGCAGGATCTGGTCCAAGAGCAATTGGCTGCTGGCCACATTGAGCCATCATTCAGTCCCTGGAACACACCTGGTTTTGTTATACAAAAGAAATTTGGGAAATGGAGATTTTACAGGATTTAAGAAAAGTCAGTGCTGTCATGGTACCGATGGGAGCTCTGCAGACAGGACTCCCATCACCCACAATGATACCCCTCAACTGGTCGATAATAGTAATTGATCTGAAAGATTGTTTTTTCACAATTCCTCTAGCTGAGGTTGACAAAGAAAAATTTGCTTTACAGTACCCTCTGTCAATAATGCAGAACCTGCAAAGCGATATCAATGGAAGGTTTTGCCTCAGGGGATGAAAAATTCACCCACTATTTGCCAGTGATATGTTGCAAAGGCTTTAACTCCTGTGAGAATCCAGTTCCCGAAATGGTAGTTTCCATTTTATGGATGATATTCTGTTCTCCGCCGAGCAAAAAGAAACACTGTCTGCAGTTGCAAATGCAGCTAAAGAATCACTTCAGTCTTTTGGCCTTGTCATTGCACCAGAGAAAATACAAACTGCAGAACCTTGGAAATATCTGGGCCTCCTTGTTACTAAAAGAACAGTAAGGCCTCAGCCTATTCAGTTACAATTGCCTATCTGATATGGTTTGAAGCTGGCTCCCTGCCAAGTCTCCAAACCTTACCGCCAGAAGTCCCCCCCCCCCCCCAAACCTCAGGGAGAAGAGGGAGAAAAAAAAACAACAACTAAGAAAACACGAAACAAGAGAGACAGCTAAAGTGATATATATAAATATATTTACACTTATGTTACAATTGAAATATATATACAATTTAAAAATATATA
Organism: Chiroxiphia lanceolata; assembly: GCF_009829145.1. Lineage (NCBI taxonomy): Eukaryota > Metazoa > Chordata > Aves > Passeriformes > Pipridae > Chiroxiphia > Chiroxiphia lanceolata. The sequence goes on from NW_022476526.1 coordinate 278,618, forward strand.
GAATTTCACAAGGGAAGGGGAAGGGGGAAGGGAAAGGGAACAAAACCAAAATAAAATATATGTGTATATATATATATATATATCCCAATCAGTAGCCCGAGATCTAGTAACTAAGAGTTAGCAAAGAAAATATCCCACCACTCTCCTTGGGACAACCGAGAGTCGCTCCGGTACGATCGCCAGCAACCTCCGCCTCCCAAGGTCGACAAGGCCCTACCAGGCCTCGCTCCCCAACACGGCAGACTCAACAGCAGGGAACCTGCACCTCCAAGCCGCCGGAAGGAAAGAGAGAGAAGGCCTCTCCTCCTTTCTTCTTATCATCTGGCTTACGTAAAAATCGTAGGGAATACTGGGTAAATCTGGACCCTTCCTTGGTTACAAACTGGTCACCAAGGAAGGCCCAGCCCAAACCACCACACTATCGATACCCTAACTGATGTTCAAAAATTAGCAGGTTCGTTAATTTGTTACGCCCTTATTTGGGGTTGACAAATTCGCAACTGCAACCTCTTTTTGCACTGCTCAAGCATTCCACAGATCCATTGGAACCACGATCCTTAACTCAGGAAGCAGTTCAAATCATTCGGCAGGTAGAAACGTTGTTAACAGAACGATTTGTTTCTCGCATTGATTTGTCTCAAATTGTTCAGCTTTTTGTTCTCATAGATCAGAGCTTCCCCTGTGGGATCCTTGTTCAGTGCAACGAGGCCTGGGACGATCCTCTACACATTCTTGAGTGGTTGTCTTTACCCTCAAGATCTCGGAAAACAGTACCTGGCCTGTTTGAACTTCCTGCTGAGATTATCATGAAAGCACGAAAACGGTGCATTGAATTAACTGGCAGAGATCCTAGTTGTATTGTTTTACCTGTACAATCATGGTATTTTGAGTGGTGTTTGAATCACAAATATGAATTGCAAGCTGCTATGGCAGATTTTCAGGGACAAATTGCTTATCATTTACCTTCACACCCTTTACTGAAATTTTTTAGTGAAGTACCTCTTGGACAAAAGCTGCTGTCATCTACAGAACCAGTGGAAGGACTCACTCTTTTTACAGATGGTTCGAGGAAAACAGGAAAAGCTGCTGTGGGCTGGTATACACCCACAGGATGGCAACATGAACTTGTTCAACAATCCGGGTTTCCACAAGTTGTGGAACTCCGTGCTGTTACTTTGGCATTTCAACTTTTTCCTCAGCCTTTTAATCTTGTTACAGATTTGGCTTATGTGGCAGGACTTGTACAGCGTTTAGACCAAGTAGTTCTTTCTGATTGTGATGATCGTCTTCTCTTTCAGGTTTTGTTAACATTGTGGCAAACTCTACAATCTCGTACTGTTCCTTACTTTGTTTTTCATATTCGCAGTCACACTTCACTGCCTGGATTTTTTTACTGAGGGTAATGCTCGAGCAGACTCTCTCATAGCACCTGCACAGATCAGGCCTGTTCCAGACAAGTGACAACAGGCTCTCCTCTCACATCAATGTTTTCACCAAGGCAGTACTGCTCTCAAGCGAGTTTGGCATTCCACAATCCCTTGCTCATTCTATTGTGGCTGCCTGTCCTGATTGCCAGGGTCAGAATGTCCCTGTCTATTATGGAACCAATACTAGAGGATTGCAAGCTTTACAGGTATGGCAAAGTGATGTTACTCGTGTCCCAGAATTTGGACGTCTCAAATTTGTGCATGTTTCTGTTGATACATACTCTCATGCTGTTTGTGCTACTGCTCATGCAGGTAAGCGTGCTCTTGATGTGATTCGTCATTTTCAACAAGCTTTTGTTACCCTTGGTGTCCCATTGCAGCTGAAGACTGACAATGGTCCTGCCTATAGCTCTCAGAAATTTCAAACCTTTTTGAATGACTGGGGAGTGTCTCATGTTACAGGCATCCCTCACTCTCCTACGGGGCAAGCTATTGTAGAATGTATGCATGGCTCTCTGAAGCATGTGCTTCAGAAACAGAAAGGGGGAATGCATGGCGAGCCCCCTCAAGCCCGTTTAGACAAAGCTGTTTATGTTTTAAATTTTTTGAGTTTTCCCCTGGATTCTCATTTTCCTGCTCTCTTTTTGCATTTTTCCTCATTAGTGTCATGTCAACCCGTGACCGCTCCTGCTCCTGTTCAGGTACGGGGTCTGATGTCTGGACAGTGGTCCGGCCCTCAACAACTGATAACCTGGGGAAAGGGTCATGCTTGTGTCTCTGCAGATGATGGACCGTGGTGGATTCCTGCTTGGTGCATGTGTCCTTTTTTGCCTTGGGGGAACCGGCAGTGATGACTCCTACGCGGAACAGCTCGAACGACTCAGCCCGTGGAACAGCCACAACGTCTGGGTGACCCTGATGAAAGCACTGAACCAGACTACCTTCTGTGTCTCCTTGGTGAAACCAGAGCTACCTTTTCACACACGCGTTGTCGGGGCACCTGTAAATAACTCTGATGTAGTGAAACTTGTTTCTAATGTTACACGATTACCTGATGTAGCAACAAAGGCTTGTAATGCTTCTGTGCAGAGCTGCATTGCAAATGTAAACAACTGGCATTTCGGGTTAGTTACTGTCCTTACTCAAGACGGGAGTCTTAGTTTTGATAATAGTCGTGATTGTGCTAGTAATGTTACCACGTATTGTGTCGTGTTTGCAAAGGGCCCTGCGAAAGACGACACAGGGAATATTTCTTGCACAATCACAGAAAGGGGGAATTGATGGGGTTAATAGAGGGTCTATTAGCTCCCAGGATGGAGATGTTGACTGGGAAAAGTTTCGAGTGTATCCTTGATGATAAGGAAGTCAGTACGCAGTCCTAATGGAGAAAACAAAGGCAGGCTGTAAAGTTGGTAGGCCCAGGATGTGGGAACTGCAATAAGGCCTTGAGCTTTGCCAAATGCATCGCCCATAGATCCTAGCCAATGAAAACGCTGTTGCTTGCTTACCTAAAATAAGGATACTGCTTGCTGCTAGCAAGGGGTATAAAAAAGCAGATGAGAAAATAAAGAGGAGGAAGAAGACATCTTTCCTGCATATAACTGACTCCTTGTATCTTTATCGGTCGTCACGACTCTACACTGACAATCTCACTGTGCACACGCAGGTACACATGTGTACACATGGGCACACACGTGTACACATGGGCACACACACCCACACGTGGGCACACACATGTACATATCCTCCCCATGTCACATCCTCTAGGATGAGCCCTGGCACGAGCAGCTCAGCACCAGCCCCCATAGCCCATCACTCCAGGCTATTAAGGCCAGGTGTTAATTAAGTGGCTGAAGCCTTCAAAGTCTTTCCCATCCCACTGGATCTGTGGAAGCACTGCCTGGTGCCCCTGGAGCCTGGACAGGACTCAGGACACCCGTCCCCATCTCAGATCCAGAGGGGACTTATCCCACCATAGCTGTGTGCGTGACCATGTCACCATCCACACGTGCACTGAGTTTGGGGGATCTTTTGCCCCTTTTGCCCCATTGGCCCATAGCAGGGGGTGGTGAGAGCCAGGGCCGGGTGCCAGGAGCTTTCCCGGGCGGCTGAAAGGGGCTTTGTGCAGGGCCAGAGCCGTGTCTGCCTGGCACGGCCTGGAGGGGGCCTTTGTGCCAGGGTACAGCACGGCCGGAAAACACGGTGGGGTGGATCCAGGACCGGCACGGCACCACCACCAGCCCTGTCCCCTCCCAGCCACGGTGTCCTGACCACAAACTGGGACATGGATGGGCCTCGGGGACAGCCCGTGCAGGGGATGGGGGTGTTTTGGGGCCACTAGTGAGACATGGTGGCGGTGGGGTGGGTGCCCCGAGAGGCAGCTGGGGTGAAGCTGTTGGGTAGGGGGGTCCCTGGGATGCTGCTGCAGGGATGGAGACAGGGACAGGGATGAGGACCAGCCTTACTGTTGGCAGCAGGTGGCAGCCGATGGCCGGGGAAAGCTCCTGCCCTCTGCAGGACGGGGACATGTGGCCGGACCGGAGCCATCATCGCCGGGCCACTGAGAATGGCCCGTGGTCCCTGTGGGCGTAATTTGGGAGGACCCAGAGCCTCTGGAGACAAGATTGGTGGGACTGGGGCAGCTGCCACATCCGCTTTTAATGCCTAGAAGCTCCTTGTCCCCAGCCAGGCCCGCGTCCCCGCAGCTGTCCTGGGTCAGAGTCACCAGTGACAGGCGGGGGTTTGCCCTCCGAAACACCAGTTTGGGGGCACCTACGCACCCCATAGTGGCACTCAGTGTCCCCAGCCAGAACAGTGGCATCCCTGGGGACACGTGCTGTGTGACAGCCCTGGTGACAGAGGACCTCCATCCCTCGCGGGGTGGGGGGGACAGAGCGGGGGCTTTGGGGTCCTGTGTGAGCACCCGCTGTTCCCCAGGGATTGATCCTCTCCCGGCTCCCACGCAGCGGGATCAAAGCACGGGAAGCTGTCAGTGCCGGCAGCCACGGGAGGCAGAGCTGGGCTCTCCCCCCTCCTCCTGTTCCTCCCGCCCCCCCCCTTAATGAGACAAACAAACTGCGAGTGGGCTGTGAGTGTTAATGAGAACCTTCCAGGCTGAAGAAGACAAAGGTGAGATGAGCCGCTGCCAGGCAGTGAAGGGGCAGGAGGAGCCGGTGACCCCGGTTCCCGTGGGACAGCGGCACACCCGGAGCTGTTCTACATCCCAGTGCTGCTCCTTCCACCCGTGGTCACCTTTTCCAGGCCAGCTTAGCTGGGAGCTGCTCCTGAACCCCAGCTCCTCCCACGGGAGCTGCTGTGGGAGCCCAAAGAGGGGAGCAGGGCTGTGGGAGGGGGCTGGGGAGGCCCAAAGAGGTTGTAGGGCTGTGAGAGGGGCTTTAGGGGTCAAAAGGGGGTACAGGGCAATAGGGGAGGCTGTGGCTTAAGGGGGTGTCAGGTCATGAGAGGGGCTAAGAGGACACAAAGGGGACAGCGCTGTCCTAGGGGAGGCTGTGGGTGCCCAAAGAGGGTTCACAGGGTTCTAAGGGGTCACTGGCCAGAGTTGGCACAGTGAGGGAATCGGAGCAGGCCTTGCCCAGCCTGGGCCTCCCTCCCCATTCCTGCACCCCCCAGTTGAACCCCCTCCCCCGAGTGCATGAGGACACAGAAAATGGGATCTGAAGCCATGTCCTCCAGCAGCTCCATGCCCCCACCCCAGCTCCCACCACTGGACACCCTCCTCACTGGCTACAACTGCTCTGGTAAATCCTGGCACTCACCTCTGATCCTTGCAGGAGCTCCTGCCCCATCTGCTCCTGGGCTGGGTGGGCTCAGTGGAGCCTTGGATCTACTTTGGAAGCCCCCAAGCAGCTGTGGGGGATGGAGTAACACAACAACGCCCCAAAACCACACAGCCTGAACTTGTGCTGTGCCTGCACCAGTGCCGAGAGTGGCTGTGTGTCCTGGGGACACGGGGGGTGTGACATGCCAAGGTGCCCCTGTACAGCTCCAGACTGGCAGCTGATGTGACCCCAGGATGCCACATGGATCTGCTGGATGCCTTGGCCCCAGTGCCAGGGCTGCCCCCTCGGCACTGAGCTGGGAATTGTGCTCCCCAGGGGCTCTGTCAATGTGCTTCCCCATTCCCGGTGCAAACCTGCTGGTGGATTTCAATCCCAGCAGGGCTCTCACTGGGCAGACAGAGGCTCTGGCTGTCACTCCAGCCTAAACCTGGTGCTGTTTGCAGGGAGCAGTCCAGGTGTCTGGATGCTTTTCCAGCAGCTCCCAGTTGCTCACTGGGGGGTGCTGGATTCCTGCCTACCACAAATCCCTGAGCTGCGCTGGAAACCTGCCCTTCCCACTGCTGGCTCTGCCTCCCAACAAACAAACCACATGCTGATGTGGATACAGGAGCAGTTCCCAGCTGTGTGACAGCTCCAGTCCGTGCAGGGTTGGTTCCTGGGAGGGCTGGGGGTGTTATAGCATGATGGGGGAGGCATGTTTGGTTCTACTGGGAGATTTTTAGGGATTAAGAGGGGAAGGCAGGGAGCAGTGCTGCCAGGTTGGTGGCTGTGTCCCTCCTGGCCTGCACCAGCCCTGGGCTCGGCACCCAGGCCTCAGCTGGTGCCTCCCTGAGGGTTCTGCAAGGTTGTGTCTGGGGGCTGAGTCTGGGGGCAAAGTCCTCAGGGAGAATCAGGGTTGGGGATGTGTATCAGGGGTTAATTATGCTGATACATTTGGTCTGTGTTTGCCCCCGCCACCTGTGAAAGTTTTGCTCCTTCCCTGTCAAGTTATGGGAAAACAAGCACTGATAAACGGGTAAGTTGTCCTTGAAGAGATCTTCTTGTATAAACTGTTTTAATTGGTGTTCTGTGATTGGCTAATCGTCCTCCAAGGTCACTTGAAGGAGAGATTGAGGAGGAGGAGGAGGAGGAGGATGAAGTAGCGCCCCCAGACTCAATTAAGAAAGACCCCCAAAGCAGACTGCGCGTGTGTTAAGGGATTTCCGAAGTTCTCACGCGTGCGCAGAAGAGATGCACTTACATACCGGGAGGTGGGACTGAGGGCCTCTGGCTGGGCGGTGCTGGCCACACCTGGGAGGTTGTGGTCACTCAGTTAATTGTATAAAAGCAGACAGTGCTTTCTTGGAGGGAGCTAGCTTTACCTCAAGGACAACATTGCCTTTGGCGGGGACGCCTGCCAGTTTGTGAACTTACTGACTCTCCAAGGATGCAACTTCTGCTATGGGTAATTACAGGTATGCTAGGTCGGTAAGACAACTTTATGGGCAACAGCTGGGTAACTGGGGAGGTCGTACTGGGGGCTTATTTCTCTACTCCTTCCTCCCTTTTGGGTTTGTTCGTTTTGTTGGCCACCTCTTGGTAATAAATATTGGTTTTTGTTAAGCTTTTAACGGTGTCATGGTTTCAAGATTTGATATATTTCGAACCCTCCCTAATACAGGCTGCTTCCATGCATGGGCCCTTTTGGGGTCATGCTGGCGCCCTGGGTAGGTGTGTTGCCCTTCAGGGACCCAAACAGCCGTACCCCACTCCTCTCACCAAGTGTGGGAGGTGCTGACTGTTTCCTGTAGCTCTGTCCCTTCCTGCCACATCCCTTCTTTGGCTTTGCTCCTGGTGTCATCATTGAGTGTTTGGCTCATCCTCATGAGTGCAGATTGTGTCCCTGTAGCCACCCCAGGGTCCCTGGGGGGGCCCTGGAGCCTGGAGCAGGCTGAGGAGCTGCCCTGCCCCGGCCTGGGAGAGGGGTCCGTGCTGCCTCTGTGGCCTTTAAGCTTTGCCTCAAACATCGACTCCCAACTCTGTGCTGAGTTGGGTGAGTTCAAAACAGCCCCAGAACCAGAGATGTTTAATCACCAGGTTAATTTGAAAAATAGTTTTCCTTTGAAAAGTTGAAAGCAAAGAAAAAAGAGAACATTGGAGATTTCCAACAGGAGGATGATCCGAGGCATCCAAGTGCCCTGCAGGGGAGACGCTACAACCTGGACGGTTTCCTGAGCACCCACCAGCAGCAGCGGCCCAGGTGGGCAAGGAAGAAGATGCTGCTGATGACGGCGAAGCTGATGCCTATGGCCCTCATGATGAAGATGGATTCAGGGCCGCACCGGTGCTGAGCTGGGAAGGTGATGCTTCAGTGAGCCAGAATCCCGCCATCATCTCGCCGTCCCTCCAGCAGAAGTAGGTGCCCCTGTTGTTCCTGCGCACCCACAGGATCTGCAGGTGGTTCCTGTGGTCGATGAAGACCCTCATGCCCTTCCCAACACCCATGAGGTACTGGGAGCGGTAGAGCCAGACCGAGTCCTTGTCCCAGCCCACGGTGTGCTCCAGGCAGGCCCCCGGGCATGTGATTACCAGGTCAGTTCGGGATGGGGACACGGGCTTCTCCCCAAACTTGTAGATGATGTTGGAGATGGACTGGACTCCCTCCTTGGGCACCTCCTTGGGCGGGCACAGTGCCAAGCAGCTCCGGACGGCCACCTCGGGGCTGCGGAGGTGCAGGAGGCGCAGGAAGCACCCTTCCTTGGAGCCGCACAGGTAGTGCCCAGAATCCCTCACCTGGGCCCGGAACATGATGAGTCTGAACATGGGGATGCTGAAGCGCTTCAGCAGGTCGCTGCCTGTGTGGATGTGGCTGGAGTCCAGCACCACGGTGCCGTTGAAGTCCGTCAGCTCCGTGGTCTCGCAGCCGTGCAGGTTCTTCTGGAAGTACCAGATGACAGAAGAGACCTCCTCGGGCTTGCACTTGCAGGGCAGCTTGAAGGTCATGTCTGCCAAGTAGGCGACGTTCTCAAATGTCAGGAAGGCAGGACATGCCATCTTCTTGAACACATCCCCTTTCTTCTCGATGGCAAAGGCCTGGAGGACACCGACCAGGCAGAGGAGGATGGTGGCTCCCAGCAGGCTCGGCCCCAGCAGAACTCACCCAGCCCAGCCAGGGATGTACTGGGAGCGACCCCCCTGCCCCGGGACAGCCTGGCCTCTGTGACACCCGCTCTGGAACCTTCCTGCCTTCAGCAGCTGTGGAGAACTGTCACCTGTGTCCCTGGACATGATGGGGCTGTGATGGGAACAATGGAACTGCCACCATCTTATGGAATCACAGGGTCACAGAATGGCTTGGGTTGGATGGGACCCTAAAGATGATCTCATCCCAACCCCCCAGAGTAGAGGATGACCATCCCCTCCCTCACCCCCCTGGCCACCCCTCTTTTGATGCACCCCAAGGGTGCACTTGGCCTTCAGCGCTGCCAGCACTCACTGTTGGCTCATGTCCAGCATTTCCTCCACCAAAACCCCCAAAGTCCTTCTCTGCAGGGCTGCTCTCAGCCCTTCTCCCAGTCTGTGCTGATGCCTGGGATTGCCCCAACCCAAGTGCAGCCCCCTCCACTTGGCCATCAAGTTCTTGTGGTCCCACTTCTCAAGCCTTTCCAGGTCACCTTGGATGTCCCCATCCTTCTGTCGTGTCTCCTGCCAGCGTGCTGAGGGTGGGCTCTACCCTCTAGTTCCTTAAAGGAAATCTGGGGTCGAGCTGATGAGGAACCTGGTCTGACTGTGAGAGTGGGGTGTGCGGAGCCAAACAGGGCCCCCTCGGGTCACTGGAGCCACCATGGCAAAGGGGCTTCGGCCCAGCAGTTTCAGCCTGGGGGGTGGGAGTGGGACTGTCGGAGCAGCTCTGTGATGGGAGACACAGAAGTTTCCTGAACTTCCAGTCCTGGGCTATGTCACGTGCTGGAGACAGTGCTCAATGTGCGATGACTCCTGCAAGGCACTTCAATAACCCAAGACTGCCTTGTGCATCTCCCGGGCAGCCCCTTAACCCACAGCCTCCCCTATGGCCCTGCACCCCACCTGTGGGCCCCCAAAGGCCCTCTCGCAGGGCTCTGCAACTCCTTTACGCCTTCAAAGCCCCTCTCACCGAGCCCTGCCCCCTCTCCGTGCCCTCACAGCCCCTCATACACATATTTTAGGTACTTACAGGCTCTCACTCTCCCCTACCGCACCCCTCCTCAGCCCCCGCTCTCTCAGATACTGCGACTCCCCTGTTCCCGCCACTTTTAAATGGGCCGCGAAGCCCCGCCCCGCGCCCTGATTGGCCCCGCTTCGCCTCACGACTCCCCATTGGCCACACCCCTCCCGCGCCGCGCGGTGCCTCATGGGAACTGCAGTCCCGCTGCCGCGTGAGGCATCATGGGAGCTGTAGTCTCACCGCCGTCTGCGCCCCCTGCCGGCGGCTCCCGGCACAGCGGTGGGCCAGAGCCCCGGGGATCTGGGAGGGTCCTGGAGGGTCCCGGGACTCCCGGGCTGGGGCTGTGGCCCTTCTGCTCGGGGCTGCGGCCGACAGCCCGGCCCCGCCACCACCTCTACACCTGCAGCTGGGATTGGTGCCGGGGAACAGCACCTGGACTTGCCAGGGTTTGGGGGACACACACAACTGGGGACACACACACACCTGGGGGACATGGACACACATACACACCTGGGGACACACATACACCCTTGGAGACACACATACACCTAGGGGACACACACACACAGGCTGGGACACACACACACTTGGGGGACATGGACACACACACCTGGGGACACACCCATACCTGGGAGCACACACACGCACCTGGGGACACATACCCCCACTCACCCACCCCTGGGGAACACACATCCCCCCACACATCGGGGGGATACTCGCCCCCACCCCCACCCCCCATGTCCCCAGGGATCCCATCCTCTGACCCCACCACTCTGGACGCAGCCGCTGGCCCCGAGCACCTGCTGACCATGGCACACAGAGAGGACCCTAATTCAGGATTTGGATGCAGGACCCCAGCTCAGACAGGGCCCCAGATCCAGAGTCAGATGTGGGACCACATCTAGGACACAGGACCTCAGCTCCCAATTCAGATGTGGGATCACAGCTCCAACATGGAACCCAGATCCAGGTTTGGATGAAGGACCCCAGCTCAGACACAGGACTCCAGCTTCAGATTTGGATGCAGGACCATGGCTCAGACACGGGGCCCCATCTCTGGATTAGGATACAGGACCGTGCCTGGGACGCAGGATCCCATCTCCCAGCCCAGCCCCAAAACAACCCACTGAATCCCACACATCCCTCAGTGCTTCCCACGAGCTGAACCAGGACCACAGGCGTGTGGCAAGGGCTGAGCTCAAATCCCCCCCAGATCCCCCCCTCACATGGACACCAACCCACGGGATGCTTCCCCCACAGAGCTCTCCTGGGAGCCGGGATGTGCTGGGAGGTGCCGGCAGAGCCAGAGGAGCCGTCACCGCCTGGAGAAGCAGCTCCATGGGTGGACCTGCTGCTGCTGCAGAATTCTTTGGGTAATCAAATCTCCACCAGCACCTCGCAGGGAGATCGTGGCACTGGGTGACAGTGACAAGGTGGCTGCTGAAATGCAGAAGCGCTGTGCTGGGAGAAGGTGCCACTAATTACAGCCGACCAGAATCGGCTCTTAATTGGCTGGTGCTGGGCGGGCAGGCACCGGGGTCTGGGAGCAGCGAGAACGGGAGGGCTGTGCCCACGGAGTCCTGTCCTTTGCCTCCAGGACAGGGATCCCGGGGTCTGCTGCTCCTCGGGGATGCAGATGCATCCGAGCCCAGGGGCAGCGATGGTGTGGTCAGATGCTGTTAACTCTGGAACCTACTGATGGCCCAGCTGGGGATCCCATAGGATTTGCTCTCACCCCACCCAGCCTTGTGCCACCACCAGAACTGTCACTCTGTTCAAAACCACCCCGTGTCTTCCCCGCCACCACGAGTGTCCCCAGGAAATCTCCGTTGGTCACAGCACCGCAATCTCCAGGGGACACTGCCTCTGCCAAGGAAGAGGAGAGGGGGAAGAAGCAGGAGAAACAGGAAAAAACAGGTTTGGTGCCAGGTTCTTGCCATGGTCCCCCCTTGTGGCAGCCGGAGCCGCCCGGTGCCATCCGTCTTCCCTCGTTAAGGAGCCACCTGCTTGCCTGCCAGCCCTTCCCTAACCAGGGAAGATAAATGGCAGCGCTGGGCCCAGGCTCCTGGCACCGCCCTGGCAACAGGAGGGGGGGCTTCCACCCAGCCCCGATGACCTCACCCCCCTTGTCCTGCTCTGCACCTCAGTTTCCCCGTGGCACAGCCATGGGGTGAGAGCCCTGGGGGTGACACAGCCCAAGCCCCGACTGTGCTGTGCCTGCTGCCCCTGACCCCAGTGATGGTGCTGGGGGTGTCCCTGGCCCTGGGGACACTCTGGGGTGGTCCCCAATGGGGTGGGCTGCACCCAAGGGCTTTCTGAGGGTGACAAGGGGCAGTGGGGTGCTCCCGTGTCTAGGCCGAGCCACTCACAGTGAACTTGGGGCCTCGGGCACGTCGTGTGCCCCACGTGCCATGGTCACCATGGCCCAGGACCCCGAAGGTGTGGCAGCAGGTGCCCCCCAGACTCCCAAGTGCAGTAGCAGGTGCCCCTCAGGATTCCTGGGCATGGCCCTGGGAGCCCTCCAGGACCCCCAGATATTGTGGTGGGTGCCCTCCCAGCATCCCGGTCACAGCAGTGGGTGCCCCCCCTCAGACCCTCTGGGCACGGCAGTGGGTGCCCCCCCTCAGACCCCCTTAGCCCAGCACTGGGTGCCCCCCCAGACCCTCTGGGCATGGCAGTGGGTGCCCCTCAGGGCCCTTGGGTGCAGCAGAAGGTGCCCCCCTGGCCCCCCAGGCAGGGTAATGCATGCCCCCAGGACCGACTGGCAGGTCCCTGTGTGCCCTTGGGGACTGTCCCCACTGGGGTCTCCTGGGGCTGTGACCTGCCCTGAGCCATGGATGGCCCTCACCCCACCATGTGGACCGTGGGGACCCCAAAGCCACCTGGTGCCACCCCCCTGTCCATCCATCGATCTGTCCATCCATCTCCCCCCTCCTACTGCCCCTCGCCTTAGCTACGGGCTAATACAAATAATAAATAATGCTAATTAACCACCAGCAGCAGCTCCCCTGGCTCTCATTAACTCCAGCCCTGACACAAAGGTGATGGGCTGCCCCCAAACCAGCAGCACGAGAGGAAATTTAGGGGACCCCCCACATCCTGACTCCCTCCAAAGGTGCCAGATCAACACTTATTTGCCAGGCTCCCCCAACTTGCCAGGGACCGGGATTTTTTGGCAACAACCCCCTAATTAACCCCATCTTTTTACTTATTTGGGGCATTTTTGGGGGGAACTTCGTCATAGATACCGGCACGGCAATGCCCTGTTAGTAATTAACAAGCAGTTAATTAAGCTGCATCACCCGCCCAAGTGAGGCTCCTCTCAACCAGGGGCTCCCCAGCTCCTGGACATTTATCCAAGAACATCGATATCCTCCAGAGCTGGGGGGTGGGGAGGTTTGGGGTGGTCCCCAGATATGTTTTGGGGGAGGCAAAAGGGTCAAGGTGAGTTTTTGAGGTGCTCAGTTCAGAGTTACACGGATGCTGCTTGGGAGGAAGAGCCAGCAGTGACAAGCAGCCCTGGGACACCCCAAAATTTGGGGCTGGAGGGTGGGAGAAGACAAAAAAAATCCCAATAAAAGAAAATTTAAGCTGTTTGCATGGAGAAAAGCTGCCGAGCAGCTTCTGGTCGGAAGGGCTCAGAGCCGAGGAGTGAAGTGCAGTGGCTGTGACAAGGCTCCTGCCTACCCCCACCCCCCGGCTGCTTTTTGAGGTGAAAACTCAGTTTTGGGTTAATTCGGGGTCCCACATCCTCGGGACAAGGAGGCACCGCAGGGGGTGATGCCAAGGGAAGCGATGGGAAGCGGGAGTGGGGTGGGATGGGATGGATCCCGGCGAGGATGCCGAGGTGCAGTGACATCCAGAGAATGGAGCTCGGGTGACAGCTCGGGGGTCCTAAGCCATGTCTTGTCCCTCGAGTCGTGGCCGGGGGGCACATGGGATGGGAAAGGAGCACCTGAAAACACGGGGGGGGCAAGGCTGAGTCTTGGGTTTGGGGGGATGGGGTTGGGGGGATGTGGGAGCGGGGAGGGAGAAGGAAGGATGTGTGTCCCCCCAGTGTCCCCACACAGCCCGGCCAGGGGTGGGGACATCTCCTCTGGCACAGCAGTAGCAGAACCAGCTCTGGGCTGGGGGTGCAGCCCCTCAAAAGTAGGGCAGGCGCTGCCCCCTTGAGGCCACCACAGACATTGTCCCTGCTCCCCCCACCAGGGACCCCAGGGGGACAATGGCACGGCCGGGGGGGGCAGGGCACCCCAGGGGTGCTGTGGGGGTGTCCTAAGGCACCCCAAGGTACAGCAGGGCACATCTCTAGGGCCAAGGAAAGGACTGAGGGACGCTTGGGGACATGTCAGGGTGGGTGGTGACTGTCCCCAGCGCAGAGGGGACGGGGGTGCACCCAGGGCCCATCACTGGGAGAAGGATGGAACATCCTGAGGGAGTATCTCCGGGGCTGGGAGAAGGATGGAGCACGCTGAGGATGCATCTCCAGGGCTGGTAGCAGGACAGGGCACACCGGGCGTGCACCCAGAGTCCTCCATGTCCCCGGGAGAAGGACGGGGCACCCTAGGGGTTATGGATCCATGGGCAGGAGAAGGATGTGGCACTCTGGAGATGCACCCAGAGCCCACCACTGCCTCCAGGAAAGGGACAGAGCATCCTGGGGCACATCCCTGGGAAAAGGACAGGGCATTCCAGGGTGCAGCCAGAGCCCATCTTAACCCCTGGGAGAAGGATGAAGCACCCCAGGGGTGCATGTCTGTGGCTGGGAGAAGGATGTGGCACCCCAGGGATGCACCCAGAGGCCATCATTGCCGCTGGAAGAAGGATATGACACCCTGGGGAGGCATCCCTGGGGCTGGGAAAAGGATGGGGCCCCTAGGGAAGTGCACAGAGCCCATCATCAGCATGGGAGAAGGATGTGGTACCCTGAGGGTTCATCCCTGGGGCCAGGAGAAGGATGGAGCACCCACTGGGTGCATCACTGGGGTTGGGAAAAGAGTGGGACCCCCCAGGAAAGCACCCGGAGTCCACCATCAGCAAAAGGGAGAAGGATGTGACACCTGGAGGTGCATCCCTGGGGCCAGGAGGAGGATGGAGCACCCGGAGGGTACATCGCTGGGGACAGGAAAAGGAGGGAGCACCCCGAGGAAGAATCCAGAACCCTTCTCCAGTGCTTGACGGGGGCAGTACCACTCCTGTGCCTGAGGAGGGAGCCGGGATGGGCAGCCCTTACCTGCCTGTTCTTGCAGAGGTCTGCCCACATGCTGGTGCCGTCGCTGCTGCACATGAGGACGTGGTAGGTGAAGTAGGTGCCGGGGATGGCGCAGGTGAACTTGCCCAAGGCAGCGTCGTAGCTGTTGCCCAGGTTGGTGACCACGTTGTCGAACTTGAGCACCTCGTAGCCCTCGTGAGGGTTCTTGAGCCTGGCGTAGAAGGCGACCCTCGGCACCGTGCTGTAGGTGGCCGCGCTCACCGCTCCCGTAGCCCCCGGGCCCGGCAATCCCGGCGGTCCTGGTCTTCCTGCTTCTCCCCGCGCCCCCGGTGGCCCCGGCTGCTCCGGTTCTCTGGGTGGTCCCGGCGGTCCCGGTTTCCCCGGTCTGCCCGGTTTTCCTTGCGGACCTTGCACAAGCGTGGAGGGCGGCGGGAGGGAGCCACACTCAGCAGGCTGTGGGGGGGCGGCGGGGCCGCAGGGCTCGCAGACCATCCGGCAGGTGCCCAGCATCTCTCAGCAGCCGTCGGGCCCGGCGGAGCTCACCAGCACCAGGATGAGCACCACCAGCACCAGCACCACCCCCGCCGCGACCACCAGCAAAGTTTTGCGGCCCAGGTTGAGCCACCGCCCGGCCAGGGCACGCTGGCAACAGGGGAGGGAATGGTGCCGGCGGGGGGGAGCAAGGCGGCGGCGGCGGCTTCGTGACCTCCGCTGGCTCCGGTGCGCCCCGAGCCGCTCGGGACGCACCCACCCCGACCGGGAAACGCCCACCCGGCCATGGACACTCCCATCCATCCCCGGACACGGCCGTGGTCGCTGATAACCATGCCCTGGACACGCCCCTGCCACGCCCACCCATGACTACCGGTGCTCCGTGGGAAGGGAAACTGAGGCAGGGGGTGGATGGACCCAGATGCCACCCTGACACCCCCACCTAGCACTCAGGACCCCTCGGTCACCCTGGGCCCCTGTCCCCACGCGATGCCACTCCCAGCCCCGAGCACCCTCCAAGCTGGGGACACTTTCGGGACCCGTCACCTCACCCTAACCCTAACTCTAACCCCACAAAGGGACACCTGGGGGGATGGTCCCCACGGCACAGCCAGGGCCCATCCCACCTCCCTGCCTCAGTTTCCCCTCCCTCCGTGCTCTGGAGGAACCCCACACTTTGGGACAACCTGGGTGACACCCACGTGGCCCGAGCATCCATTGCGGTCACCCGCGGGGTTCGTGGGCTGGGATGTCACCACTGGTGGCAAAGGCCACTGTGACAATGGGGCAGGCGCGGGTGCCACCGCGGGGGTGGCCGGGCCCCCTGGGGGGCTGAGCCCCGGCAGGCTCATGACATGGGGACACGCTGCTGCGCCCGCTCCGTCGCCTACCATCTCCATCAGCCTCGGCGGGGACAGCGGGATGCGATGGCAAGTGACAGGCGCCGCCAGCGCCAGGGGTGAGCGAAGGACACAGGGAAGGCAGGGGGGACACGGACACACGGGCGGAGAGCAGCTTGGGGGTAACTCCCAGTGCCGCCCACTGTGGCCTCGGGTGACAACACCGAGGTGGCATCAACCCTAATGGCACCTATGAGGTCCATGGGGTCATCGTCCCCCCTCACCCCCAAAAAACAACACCAGTGATGCATCCCCTCTTCCACTACCACACCTGTGCAATGTCCCCAGACCCCAGGGGACACACAGGGGACAGACACGCCCCCCCAAAAGAGGGGGGACCAAGGGGATGCTCGGCAGCCATCGCGTGTCCCCGGGCTCCCGCAGAGGCTTTAATCAGCGAGCACAAATCAATTAGCTGCCTTTAAGGAGGCAATTATTCCTTGGGGCATAACGAGATGGGGGGGGGCAGTATTTTGGGGTGGGGGCACTGCCGGCATCGTGTACCCCCCTCAAAGCTGTCACCATCATGTCACCAGCTGCTTTCCTGGTTATTTTCTCCATCGTTATCGTCTCCCTCCCCCCTCCATCGCCCCACTTCTCATTATCTTTCTTTTTAACAAGTGCCTAAAAATACCCCGCGGCGAGGTCACGGGCTGCGTGAGTCACCCCTGGTGCGGGGACAGGGTGGCCCGGGTGGGCAGGGGAGGTGGGACAGACACACCCCGCTTGCATCAGAGCACTCGTTTCACCTGGAGGGTCAGAGGACATCCCTGGTCTTGGCCACTTCATCCTCACGGTGGGGACACAGCCTCAGGTCACCTCACTGCTGCAGGACATTGTGTGGCACAGCCGCCACCCCAGGCCACCTCATCACCCTGGGCAACCCCGTCCCCATGGCACGACCACCAACCCAGGCCACCACGTCCCCAGCCCTGCTGCAGAGCTTCAGCACCACCTCGGGATGGCAGCGCTCCGTGGGTGGAGACAACACCCCAGGCGACACCGGCTGGGGAACCTGAGGTGCTCACTGTCCCCAACCCTTGCACAGGGAGGGGGTGCAGCACAGCCCCCTGAGCCAGCTCCATCCACCTGGGGCCAACAGAGTGGCAAAGCTCCAAAGGGCCACGTCTGGGAGTGCAGGAGCAGGGAAAGGGACAAAGCTGGGAGGTGGCAGTGGTGACTCCAGTGACTGTGGTGGCAGCAGTGGCCGTGGTGGTGGCAGCGGTGGCAGTAGTGTCGCCAGTGGTCGTGGTGGCTGTAGTGGCTGTGGTTGTGGCTGCAATGGTGGCAGCACCTGTTGCGGCGGTGGCAGCAGTGGCTGTGGTGGTTGTGGGAGCAGCAGTGGCAGGGGGGGCTGCAGGGACAGAGGCTGCAGTAGTTGTGGGGACAGTGGTGGCTGCAGCAGTGGGAGCAAGAGAAGACCTCATGAACCGGTCCCGAGGTGGTGACCCTGGAGCTGGCCAGTGGGCTGCCTGGCTAGCCACAGGGCTAGCTGTCTGGTTGGCCAGGTTGGTGACTGGCCAGCTGCTTGGCTGGTGGGTTGGCCAACTGGCTGGTGGGCTTAAAGGCCAACTAGGTGGCTGGTTGGTGATCTAGGTGGTCGGTAGCCAAGTGGCTCACTGGTAGTGGGCTGGCTGGTTGGGCTGGGTGGTAGATGGCCATGGGGTGGGCTAGCTGGCTGGTGGGTTGGCTGACTCATTGGCCAGCTGATTGCCCATCTGGCTTGTTGGCTAGTTGGCTGGCTGGCCAGTTGACCAACAGGCTGTTTGGCTGGCTGGCCAGTAGAGCACCAGGCTGGTTGACTGTCCAGCTGTCTGTCTGTCTGTCTGGCCAGTTGCCCAGCTGGCTGGTGGCCAGGGGCTGGCTAGCAGGCCAGACAGCCGTGTCAGCCCTGGCCCCGGGGACAGCGACGTCCAACACCGGGCACTGTCCCCCGCCCAAAGGAGGAGCCCGGCTGCAGGCGGGGGTGGGGCAAGGTGTGGGTGGCACATCCCCCCGTCCCTGTCCCTGTCCCGTTGCCGCTCGTTACGGACACGGCGGGGCCCGTCACCCTCCCACCGCGCGGCAATTAAGGGCTGCCAACACCAGCAGTTAATTAGCGCCGGCGGTGAGCGCTGCCAGGTGACGGCTGAGTGGCTGGCGAGGGGGCGGGCTGGGGACGTGTCCCCCCGGGGGCACGAGGGGTGGGAGTAGCGGGGACTTGGGCTGACGGCACCAGCTGTGCTGTCCTCGGGGCGCCCCACGGCCGGCGTGACACGACGGGGGTGCGCAGTGACAGCAGGGGACAGCGACGGGACGTGCAGGGGTGGCACTGGGGAGTGTCCTGCGCGGTGACGGTGTGTGACACCCCAGGCCGTGCAGTGACGGTGACAGTGGGTGACACGCTGTAGGCCACCCGATGACATGGCACTATGTGACAGCCCCTGCACCAGGCACTGACGGTGACTCTGTGTGACAATCCATGGGAACTGCAGTGACACTGCATGGCACCCGGCGGCCTCGCGGTGACAGTGACACCCTGTGCACTGTGCGGTGACAGTGACACCATGTGACACCCCAGGGAGCAACAGTGAAGCTGTGTAGCACGGCGGGGCTGTGCTGTGTGACACGAGTGGGGCTGTGCAGCCACGGTGACACTGTGTGACACCCCGGGGAGGTGTGCAGTGACAGAAACACTGTGCCACATGCCAGGGACCGTGCAGGGATGGTGACACTGTGCTAACACCATGCAGTGACAGTGACACCTGTGACAACAGGCACCGTGCAGTGACACTGGTGACACCAGTGCCACACAGTGATATCACACTCAGACTGTCCCTCCTTGTGGGTATTGAGCCCCCCAGCCAGCTCACACCTAGGGCAGTCCCCACTGGGCGATGTCACCCTGTCCCTATAGCCCATAGGGGGACATCTGCATCCCGTGGGTGTCCCATGATCGGGTGCTCCAAGGAAGGGAGACGGTCAGGAATGGGATGCACGGGAGAAGGGTTACGCTGGGGGGGGGAGCTCCAGGAAAGGGGGTGTGGTGGGAAAAGGGATGCTCTGAGGAAGGGATGCACTAGGGAGGGGGTGCAGCAGGGAGGAGGTGTGCTGGGGAAGGAGGCGCTCCAGGTAGGGGTGCTCTGGCTCGAAAGGGGGTGCAGAGGGAGGGGGTGCAGTAGGAGGAGTGTCCGCCTGTCACAAGCCCCCAGCAACCGCAGCGGAATCGATCTGGCCGCCAATTTGCACAGTCAAATATTTGGCTTCATGGCACGGGGCCGGCTCTACCCGAGCCGCCCCGGTGGGTGCAGGGGTGACGCTGATCTGCGATCGACGGCGGGACGTGGGGCAAGCAGGGCCAGGGGTGTGGCGGGGCTGGGGGCCATGGCACAGCACCCCCCGGCCTTCGGAGCCCACGCGGGGCCCACTCGGGGGGCAGCACCCGTGTCACAAGTGCGGGGTCTCAGCCGGGGTGTCCTTCAGGGTGCCTCCTGCACGGCCATAGATCGCGCTGTCGATGCCACCCAGCCCATGGAGCTGAACCGTCTGTCACCGGCGGAGGACACAGGCTTGTCCCTGAGGGGGTTTGACAGGGAGATGGGAGGGGGACTAGGGACGCTGGGGGAATCCTGGGGCAGGACCCACAGCTGTGCACCGCACAGCAACAGCCCCATGGCCAATCACCCGGCTCCAGAACCCTTCCCCAGTGGGTACCAACACCCGGGCACGCAGCCCACATAGGGGGCTCAATCCCCAGCTCCGCCCAGAGCCCCCAAACCAGGCCCCCACCAGCCCCATGGACAGCCCTATGCTTCACCATCCCCTGAAACCAGCCGCTCCCTCGGCCCCACTAAACTCATTAGTAAACGTCAGCCGGGCGGGAGCGAAGCGCCAAATGTGATTACGGCCCTGACTCGCCCCCTCCTTCCACCTCTGGCCCCATTTATCGCGGAGGTGAGTGGGAGGGAAGCGGGATCAGTGCTTATCTCGACCGAGAAATCGCGCTCCGGCCCTGATTTATGGCTGGCCAGGAGGGACTCCGGCAGTGCCGAGCAGTTAAGGAGCATTGAGAGCAGGGAGGCATTGTTTGAAGGGCTCCCCCCACTTCGGGGATGCTCTCTGGGGCTGCACAGTGACTGCTGGGTCTCTCCAGATGGGCGTGACACAGGACCTGTGGGTGCACTGTGGGGCTCAGGGGAGGGCAAAGGAGTGGGAAGGGTGTCTGGCCCCTAAAAGGGGCACGTGCTGGCTGGGGACACTCTGAGATGGTCCCTGTGCCTAAAGGCTGGCACTGGGGACAGCCAGGACACTGCCTCACAGGGCCGAGCCCGGGAAGGAGGGTGGGAGCATCCTGGAGACCACTGTATGCAGGGAGGAGGGGTGGCCAAGGGCTGGCAGCACCCACTCTTCTCAAAGTGTGGGGACAAGGGGTGGCAGTGGACACGGCGGTACCCCAAGGGGAAAGCACTGGCACAGAGAACCACAGGGGGCCCAGGATCACATCCCAGGAAGCCGGAACTGCCCAGAGCCAACACGGATCCATAGGAATCCCCTAAGCTCAGGGCAGGGCTGACGCTTCGAGCAGCTCCTAGAGCAGCCCAGGGATGTTTACTGGGAAGAGCACGAGCGCCCATCAGCTCTGCCTGCGTGTGCTGAACTTTACAGAGCACAGCCGTGCCCCGGCATAGAAAATGACCTGGGAATGGGCTGGGAAGAGCTGCGGGAGCAGCCGCGGGAGCAGCTGCTGTTCAGTGTTTTATTAAAACAAAAGTGAAAAGCCAGCACCCGCCTCACCCGGGCTCGGCTCTCCCACCGGGAAAGCGCTGCCGAAGGAAGATCAAACAGCAGGAAATGAGTCTGAATGAGGCAGAGCCCAGGTCTCTGCCTGCTCCAGAGGCAGACCCTGGATCCAAAGACAAGGGTGACCCACTAGGGATGGCTACAGAATCAGAGGGCAGGAGGGAGGAGAGTAGCCACCTGAACACCCGACCCATGTGAACGAGGTGCTGTCTGTCCCCCCCAGGCAGATTTAACACGTTTCCGTTAAATCAATGTGAAAGAGGGGAAATCCCAGGTCTAAATTCAGATTAGGAGGGCTGAGCTGCAGGGTATCACCCCAGGGACATTGTTGGAAGGGACAGAGCCCAAGAGGCCACCTTTTCCCAGGGAAGAGATTGTCCTGGAAGACATTAAAGTGAGATTGTCCCGTACTAAAGTAAGATTGTCCTGGATTAAAGTGAGATTGTCCTGGATTAGAATGAGATCGTCCCAGATTAAAGTGCCTCAACTCACCAAAGTCCCACCATAGAGACCCACAGGGGGGACAATAAGAGCCTCCCCCCAGAGGCACAGCTGGTGGGCAAAAACCTGAGCAGGGAGAAGGTGCCAGAAAAAAAAACCCCTGGCTACATTCACCTTGGGAACTGTGCAAGGAGACACCTCTCGCTGCTGCATTCAGCATTCAGCTGTCTGCATTCAGCTGGCAAAGCTCACTAACAGAGGTGGCCTTTTGTTGCCCTTTTCAAACCAGGGAATTCAGGCCCCTTCCTTGACTAAGAGAAAAGGTGAATTAGGAGATGAGATGCTGCAGGAGGAGGAACACCAGTCCCCCGAGCCCGGCAACGGCCGTGCCCACCGCCAGCCGGGCCCAGAGGAAATCCAGGGCATCCTCAAGGCAGGTGTGGAGCCACAGCACCTGCCGGCAGGTGCTCTCTCTGTCCCCCGAGTTGTCGATGACGTGAGTTGCCCTCTGGAGCTTCTCCTCCAGTGGGATCTGGGAGCTGATCCGGGCGTCAGCTGCGGCCACGTCCAGCCCGTTCCACCTCATCAGCCGCGCGCGCTGTGCTGGGGGGTCACTGCTTGGGAGGGGGACGGAACTCAGGTGGGGTGGGAGGGAAGGGGGGTCTGCCTTCCTTGGCCATGAGGGGGGATAATAAAGTGGGAATGAGAAACATTCCCCGTGTCATTTCTGCCCCAGCCATTGGGTCAGCACTGCCCAGGATGACCCTGCTGCGTGTTTTTGGCACTCCCACAGCCCACAACACCAGGCAGTGCCCCAAATCCTACCCCAGCTGATGGTGCTACAGGCTGTAGAAGGCTCAAAGGAACAACATTACCTGTATGATGGTGCTAGCTTCCAGGGAAAGCTCAAGCAGCTCCCTCCAGTGCACTAGGATAAAGGGAGGTGCCACAGCCCAAAGGGATATGTTACTTCTCTCAATGGGTTTCGCACCAGGGCAGTGGCTGAGCCCTCACCAGAGCAGAGAGATGTGACAGCCCCTCTAAGAGAGGTGTCCTATCCTCATGGTTCCTGGGGCACTTACCAATAAACCAAGACCATGTATCTCATAAACTTTGTCAACCCGCGGGTCTCGAAGAGCAGAGGGATGTCCAGGATCACGTAGCGGTATCCTGTGGAAATGGCAACATCCCTCAGAAAAGGGAACAGCGTTAACCCCCGTTCCCAAATCCCTCCTGCTACACACTCACTATGGCCATGAAAAGCAAAGGAAGTGAGAGCTCTACACCTCCACAATTGCAGCAGAGCCCGTTCGCCCTCCTCCCTCTCGCAGGGAGGAAATGGTTTCATTCCAAGTTTCCAGAGGAAAAAAAAAAACAAACCCTAACTGACTGCTCTCAGACTAGAGGTGAAGCTGCAGAAATATAAGGAGGAGCTGAAACGAGGAGCTGAAATGAGAGCAGCAGTACCTGTCTGGCGAGAGCAGCAGCCATGCCGGGCTCTCCCGGGAAGCAGGGTCCACAGCAGGGTCTGCTATCCACTTCTTCCCTTGTCCAAGACTTTGCCAGGCTACAGTCATCTGAGCCAACCTTCCCCAGCTCAGTTTTCCTGCCTTTATGCAAAGCTTTGGCTATACAGCTCCATTTTTCCAAGGGAAACAAGGAAATCCTTGCAGACCTCTCGCAGCTGTGACACTGAAACATGGGTGAGCCTCTGGGCATGGCCCCAAGGCTGAACCCTCACCAAAACTGTCAAAGTTTGGTTTAAAAGCACTGTCACCATGAGGAACAGAGCTTGCCACAGCCAGTCACTGTGCCCCCAGGCCCTGTGGCTCCCCAGTTTTCCCTGTGCCTCTGCCCTTGGCCAGCGCCAGCTCTGTGGCATCTGGGGAGGTGGGAGACACCCTGCTGAGCCTGGGGGAGCAGGAGAGGGGAAGGGAAAACTCTAAGCCAGGACTTCACTCTCCTATGTGTGCCTCAGCCACAGGGACAGTTCAGGTTTTGCTGCTGTCCCCTCTTTGTAACCCAACCCCCCTAAAACCCACGGCAAGCAGAGCCTGGACAGAGACATCACCCAAGGAGCCCCATTCCACCGCATCTCTGCCCCCAGAGGCTTCTTGCTGTTTGATCGATCAGAGCTTTCCTTACGCAGCGATTCTGAGACAACATCCAGCTATCCCAAATCATTAAATCCTGACTAATGAGGACAAAGCTGCCTGCTGAAGCCACACAGCACTCTTGCCGAGGGCCAGCACAGCATCTGCCCCCTGAGCCCGCAGCGCCGGGTTCAAGACTCCATCTCTGCCTCCTGGCTTTCCTGCCTGTTGCTTTCTTTGTATCCCTCCTCCTCCTCACCCTGCAGCAGAGTTTGGCCCCATGGAGCCCTTGCACAGGCCTGTTCAGCTCTCACAGGGCTCCAACTCCAACAAGCGCCACGGATCCAGACTGGCTCTGTGAAGTCTGTCATACACAGAGACCTCCGGAACAGCTGGTGATCTTATCTGGCATTTCTCCAGCCCTGCCTGACAGTTGCGTTTGTTCCATATATTGGGGAGAAGGTAGGACTTTGGAACCCACAGCTGTCAGACCGTCCCTCACCTTATCAGCACTCCGAGGGCTGCACAGCTCCCACCAAGGCTGGGGGCAGGGAAGGATATTCGGTCATTCGGGACTGTGACATTATCTGAGGGGTGATCTCAGTACAGGCCTCACAAAGCTGCTCCCAGGCCCCACAGATACACTTTAAACCACAGAGGAAGGCGGTGAAGGGCAGCAGTGAAAGGCAGGAGTGAATCAGGAATGAATCCTCCAAAGGCCACCACAGGCAGAGCACAAAGGCTGTCACTCAACGTCCCTTCCCCTTTTCCATCCCTGTCCCTCTCCCCACATCAGGGACAGCTCCTACCTGAGAGGAGTCCCTGAGGGCTGGGACTTGGCCTCTACCGAGCACAAAGTACTTCAGGATCTGCTTCAGCATCTCCTTCAGGATCTCAGGGTGGGTGATGGAGTTCAGCAGCCGCCCTTTCTCCGGCTGGGAGAAGATCATGTTCCCAAGAGCCTCGCAGTTTATCTCGCCGTTCTCCAGGAGTGCCAAAGTACCACAGGATCTGCTGGTGGGCCTCTGGAATGGGGCTGCACCACTGAGAACATCAAACAGCGGGGGTGGGGGCTGGTTTACAGCAGCATTTGGCATCAGCAGCCGCCCCCAGATGGGGTCTTGGTCATGAACAGATGGAGTTGATCCTCGCCAGGGCACCACATTCTGCCTCCAGCACATCTGCCTCAGCACCAGCTCCTGCCAACAGCCCTCCCAGCCCAAGGTCCCTTGCAGAGCTGACACCTGGGAGATCAAAGTGTCCTGCAGACATTAATTCAGCACCACAACCCTCCCAGCCCTTGCTGCTGTTCGGGGTGACAAGTCAGCTGGGCGGGCAGGAGGACACGGCCATGGCACATGCCAGGGCAGGGGCAGGAACTGGGCTGAGCTGACTCCAACAGTGAGGAATCAATCCAAAGGGACCAGGACCAGCTGAGAACCTCAGCACTACATGAACACACACTTCTACAACCTGTGTCTGGCTGCTGCTGAGGTGGTTTCTTTTACTGTCTTTGACCTCAGTCACTAAATTCTTCAGGAAAATGAACAAAAAAACCTTCTAAAAGCTCAATCCCCAATCAGCCCTTGCAGGGACTCTGATGTTACAGGAGTGTATAACTTTAAAGCCACCAAAAAAAATCACCAACAAAAGGGATGCAGCAATAAAATCATAGTTAAGCTCCAGCTGAGGGTAACCACAGTGAAGGAGAGAGCAGATAATCATCTCTCCCAAATCCAGAAACATTGCCACAGGTTGTAACCTCAGGCCAACCTCATAAAAGTCTTTAAGACCAATTTCTTCCTCCCGTGGAATATCACATGGAGGCAGTTTTGGGATGTGTGAAATCCATATAGTAAACAAATACGTACAAAAAAGGAATTGGAGGAAAATAAAGTGATTGGTAGAGAACTGACACAGAGTATCTGTAGTTTTTTCCTACTGTCTCCAAGGGCTTTTAGCACCTCCAGCAAATTTCCTGCACCTCGAGGGGAATTACAGTGCAATAAAATGTTAAAGCATCACAGCTTTGAGTGGCTACACAGTAAGTTCTTCACCAAACAGAAAAGTTCTGGCACTTCAAAATGACACCATTGCACCACAGCTCAGCTGCAGCCCCTGGACCTGCCACATGCAGGATCCACAGAATCCCAGAATCCCAGGTTTGGGTGGGAAGGGACCTTAAAGACCTCCCTGTGGGCAGGGACACCTTCCACTATCCTAGGTTGCTCCAAGCCCTATTCAACCTGACCCAGGACACTTCCAGGGATGGGGCAGCCACAGCTCCTCTTGCCAAGCTCTCTGTTCCCC
>NW_022476527.1:0-135091 GCF_009829145.1 Chiroxiphia lanceolata
AAAGGGCTGTTAATGAGAACAGGTGTTGTAGTCGGTATTAGATTTAGAATTGGTATTGAATTAGGGTGGGAGCTGGAGCGGGGCGGGCTGGAGAAGCGCGGCGAGGGCTGAAGCGGCGGGACTTGGAGTCGGGGCGGCGGGAGCCGGGGTCGGAGTCGGGGCGGCGGGAGCTGGAGTCGGAGCGGCGCGGCCGCGTCCTACCTGCGGCAGCTGCGGGTCAAGGGTGATTCTGGCGGTACCGGAACGGGGCATGGGGGGGGCTGGAGGAAGCCCCGGGGCTGCCAGGACCCTCCCGCGGGGCTGGGCTGAGCCCCCGGGGCTGCCGGGACCCTCCCGCGGGGCTGGGCTGAGCCCCCGGGGCTGCCGGGACCCTCCCGCGGGGCTGGGCTGAGCCCCCGGGGCTGCCGGGACCCTCCCGCGGGGCTGGGCTGAGCCCCCGGGGCTGCTGGGACGCCCCCGGGGCTGCCGGGACCCTCCCGGGGTGCTTCGCGACGGGGGATGTGGAGTGAGGAAATAACGAGAATCAGGAAGTGCTTCCACGGACCCGCGCCCGGTTCGGTGGCTGTGCCGAGGTTTGAATCGGGAAAGAGCCGCTGTCCTGCGGTGAGGACTGGGGGAAATAGCTTTAAAATGAGAGTGGGGAGAGTCGGATTAGAGATTAGGAAAAAATGGGGTGGTTACGCGTTGGAATAGGCTGCCAGGGCAGGTGGTGGAGTCGCCGTTGCTGCAGGTGTTCAAGAGGTGTCTGGATCTGGGTGACGGTTTAGGGGTTACGGTGGCAGTGTTTGGTAATAGTTGGGCTGTGATGCCAAAAGACCCGGTCCGAAAAACTGCTCGGAGACTTCTGTGTTTTTAAACAGCAAGGTATTTGTTTATTTAACGTTGGGAACAAGCCAGCTTGTGCTTAATTATTCTTAACTAATTAATTAATTACTCACAGTCTGCACTCTTTTGATTACGGTACTTAATTTATACCACAGCCATAAATGAGTAATGATAACAAAAAAAAGGCTGGACCTTTTCCAGTTGCAGGTGCCATCCTGCCTGCCTTTGGCAAAGGAGGAGCATTGAGGTTGAGTCAGGGAGGTAGGGAGGAGGTGCTGGGGTCTCCCTTACTTTCAGAAACACCCCGTAACTTTTTTTCTCGCTCCCCCAGGTACGGCACACGGTGAGGGCAGCAGCCTCTGACTGGGGTCGGAGCCAGTGGCCCGAGAACCTCTCGGCTCAGGGGAGGGTGAGTAGCCAATTGCGGGGTTATCTCCCACCTGCTGCCCGACTCTTGTGTCAGTTTCTGTTTTCTTTCTCGCAGCGACCGAGTCAGGGATCACAGGACCCTGTGAGCCAGCCGGGCGTCCCTCCTTGGCATCCAAGATGGATTCACATCCCCAGCTGTGGGAAAGATAAGTGGAGGACTAGCACCTGGAGAGGGGATGAGAGCTGGATCTAATGTTATGGTTAGGAGGGAGGGATTTTCAAAGGAGCACAGGGGAAAGGGTCTGCCCTAGCAGGCCCTTGGCACGCATAGGAGGAGCAGTTTACTTTTCATCACTGGAGTAGGGTGTGCAGGGCAGAGCCGTTCAGGTCTGTGTCGTGTCCTTTGTCCACTCTTTGTCTTGTGTCTTACAATTCACAGTCACCACGTCTTTGCTTTCTGCCCTCAAAGTTCTTATCAGAGATCGCAAGGCATCATTCCTAGGGTCTTGAACCTTTGCACTGCCCAGCCCAGTGCCCGTACCATCCGTTCTTTGGCTCGCTAGCTTGGACGTGCGTCGGAATCGCATCTGAGAAGTGTCAGGTCAGGTGTCTTTTACAGCCTCCTGACAGGTTGTACCGGTGGCTGTGCCGTGCAGTCATCCCTTGTAACCGCCCGGGACTTGTGAGAATCCAAGAAGATTCTGAACAGAGCATTGTCTCCCCTCCATCTTAGCAATTTTGTAGGCAGTTCTTGTCCCAGGCCATTCTGTTAGAGTGTCTTTTGAGGCTCCTCAGAGCCTCCTGCGTTCAGTCTCGCCGTATCCTCCGTCTTCTCGTGCGGCAGCACGTCCATTTTGGCGTCGTTCCTTTCTCAGACTTCTCTCTCCCTTTTACAGCACAGCACTTGTCTGGAAATGTGTCACTGGAGTTTGTGTTGGGCCTGGAACTGCTCTGCCCTGCAGTGTAGAATTGGGGGTAGGTGGAGTAGAAAGGAGATTTTGCAGTTACCCTGTGGATAGGCTCAGTCACTCAGGGCAGGGCCTTAAAGTGAGGTCAGTGTTTGTTTGTGCAGGTTGTCTTTGGACCCCAGAGGGCTTGTCTAAAGAGAAGTGACAATTGGGCAGCAGTTAAGGTCCCCCTGTCTATATGGCTGACTTTGGTAACTCATTTCTTTGCAGCATCAGAGGGACTGGAGGTAAAGCAGAGATAAACAGAAGAGACTGGAGGAGCACAGTCAGAAGGCGGGTTCTGATGTGAGGTCAGAGTCAAGACAGGAGTTTTGGCCCTAGGTTTACTTGATCATCTGAATATTTGGTTTTGGGGATTTTTTAGGTTTTTTTCAAGATGCAGAGCCCTCAGCCCAGCAGACTTTAGGCACCAGAGGGAAGGTGAGCCCGGTGAGCAAGGTGAGCAGTGACTGCAGGACACAACTAGATGCTCTTTTGCAGGCGGTGTACTTGTGGTGAATCTGTGTACATCCTTGTTTTTTTGTTTTACAGGCAGTGCACCGACTTCTGACGTACAGTCCACCGTGACGGGGACCCTTGCCTGTAAGAGGTCACGGTCAAGGGGTGTCAGACAGAAACTGCCATGGGAGCAGCATACCCTTGGGCAGTATGTCAGTACTCACATTTGCCTCTGGGGTTTTTTTGCAGAAGATGTACAGAGCCTCAGGGGGCCGAAGCCAACTCACAGTGAGGTGACGGACACGGTTCGGTCCCCTGGAGCTGTCCTTGTCTGCAATCTCCGAGTATTAAAAGGATCAGCAACGAAGCACTGAGCTTTTTTGATTGCACGTGCCATCCAGGTAACCTTTGGGAGCAGATAAGCATTGGAGGTGAGTCGGGGAGGCAGCAGGAGGAGCGGGGATCCACTGCAGCTTCAGAAATGCCCTCTAATTGTGTCTCTCTCTCGCTCAGGTATCCCAGAAGATGACAGCACATTGTCCAAGTCTGGTCAGAGCCAGTGACCTGAGGACCTGCCTGGGTGACAGTGAGTAGAGGGATCATGGGGGCTGGGGCCACGTGCCACACGACTCAGATCTTGTGTCTGGTTTTCTTTCTCGCAGTTGACTCCGAGTACTCTTCCGATGCCAGGAACCTCTGAGCCAGCCCAGGTGCCCCTCCTCTGCATCAAAGATGGATTCGCATCCCCGGCTGTCGGAAAGATAAGTGCAGGGCAAAGACCCAGAGAGGGGCTGGGAGTCGGTGCAAGTGTGTGCATTGCCCGGTGGGATTTTTGAAATTAGTCCGGTGCAAGGGGTATCCTGTAACAGGTTATTTGGACACATCGAAGGAAGGGCTTACTTTGTCTCGTTGGATTCACGTGTGCAGGGCAGAGCAGTTCTGGTCTGTGTCACGTCCTTTGTCTCGTCCCTGTTTTGTGTCCTTCTCTTAATTGTGTCACATGGTGTGTGTTGTCACTGGTACGGGGTGTCTCACTTGGGGTCAGCCTGGAACTGCTCTGCCCTGCTCCGTGGATCAGTGGGTAGATAGAATATTGCTCAGGGTCTCCCATCAACATGTCAGTTACCTCAGGCAGTCGAGCCGATGTCCGTACGGTCCCGCCGGATGGAGCGGGTGCACATAACTCGTGTGCGATGATTATAGCCGAGTGTTGTGGAGCCGATGGTACTTGGATAGCAGGGCCTGGAAGCTGGGTTGTCATTTGTATTCTCGTCCGCTGCGGTCAGAGTTCTCACTCGCTCAGTGGAAATGAGTTCTTTGAAGTGGTTAAGGTCTCAGTGACCATGTGGGTGACCTGACTAACCCTTTGGTTTTTGTTGTTTTTTTTCAGATAAGCGGACACAGTGTACCCCAGAGGGAGACAAGTTGAAGCAGCCTGGGAAGAAGGTTGTATTAGGTGTTGGATGAAGGATGTCAGTTTTAACCATAGGAGTCCTTTATCTTGTGCCTTTTTGGTTTTTTTTTTTTCCAGATGGGGCCCAATCGGTCTTGAGGGGTAGCAGCTCAGCAGGGAGACGAGCCAGGTGAGAATTTTACTCCCAAAGTGAATTTGGAGTTAGTTTTAGGATGCTGTCTATGTGGTCAATCTATGCATATATGTTGTAACTGTTTAATTTTTTTTTCCAGGCAATACACAACCTTTTCCCTGTCTGCTGAAGGTGCCGAAGGTCCATCCGATAAGAGGTCAAGCTGAAGGAACTGAGATAGCCAGTATGAGGCAGTACATCAGCACAAGCCTCCACGTCCGTGTTGTCTTGCAGCGGCCGTCTGTTCACTTCACGGTGTGTAGCAACGCTTTGGCGTGCAGTCTGATGGGGTTTAGAGGTTTATGGCTTTGCTTGTGAGCCATCCCTAAATGTTTGAGAGCTCAGTGTTTGAGCATTTACCCCTTTCATTTGCAGGGGCGGTCTTGGGAGCAGCTGAAGAGAGAGGAGCCTTCTAGGTGAGTCGGGGAGGCAGCAGAAGGAGCAGGGATCCACTGCAGCTTTAGAGATGCCTTCTAATGTTGTGTCTCACTCACTCAGGTATCCTGGAAGGTGACAGCCACAGTGTCCAACGCCAGTCAGGTGATGGTGAGTAGGGGGATCACTGGGGTTGGAGCTCCATGCCACACAACTCACATATGGGTTATGGTTTTCTTTCTCATAGTTGACTCGGAGTAACCTCGTGACCGCAGGAGCCACCTCACGATGGGGCGACTGACCCGGTTCGGTCCTCTCGAGCTGTCCTTGGCTGCAGTCTCGGAGTATTAGAAGGATGAGCAACGAGACACTGAGCTTTAGTGATCACAGGTGCCATCCAGCTAACCTTTGGGAGCAGATGAGCATTGGAGGTGAGTCGGGGAGGCAGCAGGAGGAGCAGGGATCCACTGCAGCTTCAGAAATGCCCTCTAATTGTGTCTCTCTCTCGCTCAGGTATCCCAGAAGATGACAGCACATTGTCCAAGTCTGGTCAGAGCCAGTGACCTGAGGACCTGCCTCGGTGACAGTGAGTAGAGGGATCATGGGGGCTGGACCCACGTACCACACTACTCAGATCTTGTGTATGGTTTTCTTTCTCGCAGTTGACTCCGAGTACTCTCATGACGACAGGAACCTCCGAGCCAGCCCAGGTGCCCCTCCTCTGCATCAAAGATGGATTCACATCCGCGGTCTCGGAAAGATAAGTGCAGGGCAAAGACCCAGAGAGGGGCTGGGAGTCGGTGCAAGTATGTGCATTGCCCGGAGGGATTTTTGAAATTAGTCTCAGGTGCAGTGGGTATCCTGTAACAGGTTATTTGGACACATCAAAGGAAGGGCTTACTTTGTATCACTGGATTCACGTGTGCAGGGCAGAGCAGTTCCGGTCTGTGTCACGTCCTCTGTCTCGTCCATGTTTTGTGTTCTTCCTCTCTTAATTGTGTCACATGGTGTGTGTCGTCACTGGTGTGGGGTGTCTCACTTGGGGTCAGCCTGGAACTGCTCTGCCCTGCTCTGTGGGTCAGTGGGTAGATAGAATATCGCTCAGGGTCTCCCATCAACATGTCAGTTACCTCAGGCAGTCGAGCCGATGTCCATACGGTCCTGCCGGATGGAGCGGGTGCACATAACTCGTGTGCAATCGTGTGCAAGTGAGCTCATACAGCAGCCGGGCTTCAATGGGATAAGAGCTCTCCCTTTCTTTCATTGAATGGGACTTCTCCAGCTATTCCTGCTTTATTGAAGCATCAACTTTGGCATCCAAAGCAGCAGAGCTGTATATGGCAATGAAGAGGATTATACTCACGTGCAGGGTTTTTAAATTTAATAATTTTGTGTGCTGTGTTGGTAAGGGGCTTTTGTAATGTGTTATCTTTTTTTCTTTTCCTTAGGCGCCTTTAGGTTTGATGGTCTTCAGCCTGTCCTTGTGAGTAATCTCCTAGTACTACCAGGCTCATCAATTAAGGCTGGACCTTTTCCAGTTGCAGGTGCCATCCTGCCTGCCTTTGGCAAAGGAGGAGCATTGAGGTTGAGTCGGGGAGGTAGTGAGAAGGTGCTGGGGTCTCCCTTACTTTCAGAAACACCCCGTAACTTTTTTTCTCGCTCCCCCAGGTACGGCACACGGTGAGGGCAGCAGCCTCCGACCGGGGTCGGAGCCAGTGGCCCGGGAGTCTCTCGGCTCAGGGGAGGGTGAGTAGCCAATTGCGGGGTTATCTCCCACGTGCTGCCCGACTCTCGTGTCAGTTTCTGTTTTCTTTCTCACAGCCGACCGAGTCAGGGATCACAGGACCCTGTGAGCCAGCCGGGCGCCCTTCCTTGGCATCC
Source organism: Chiroxiphia lanceolata (assembly GCF_009829145.1). NCBI lineage: Eukaryota > Metazoa > Chordata > Aves > Passeriformes > Pipridae > Chiroxiphia > Chiroxiphia lanceolata. Next base: position 6,443 of record NW_022476527.1, read on the forward strand.
AAGATGGATTCACATCCCCAGCTGTGGGAAAGATAAGTGGAGGACTAGCACCTGGAGAGGGGATGAGAGCTGGGTCTAATGTTATGGTTAGGAGGGAGGGATTTTCAAATGAGCACAGGGGAAAGGGTCTGCCCTAACAGGCCCTTGGCCCGCATAGGAGGAGCAGTTTGCTTTTCATCGTGGAGTAGGGTGTGCAGGGCAGAGCCGTTCAGGTCTGTGTCGTGTCCTTTGTCCAGTCTGTGTTTTGGGTCTTAAAATTCACAATCACCGTGTCTTTGCTTTCTGCCCTCAAAGGTTTTATCTGTGATGCCAAGGCATCATTCCTAGGGTCTTGAACCTTTGCACTGCCCAGTGCCCATACCATCCGTTCTTTGGCTCGCTAGCTTGGACATGCATCGGAATCGCATCTGAGAAGTGTCAGGTCAGGTGTCTTTTACAGCCTCCTGACAGGTTGTAGCAGTGGCTGTGCTGTGCAGTCATCCCTTGTAACCACCCGGGACTTGTGAGAATCCAAGAAGATTCTGAACAGAGCATTGTCTCCCCTCCATCTTAGCAATTTTGTAGGCAGTTCTTGTCCCAGGCCGTTCTGTTAGAGTGTCTTTTGAGGCTCCTCAGAGCCTCCTGCGTTCAGTCTCGCCGTATCCTCCGTCTTCTCGTGCGGCAGCACGTCCATTTTGGCGTCGTTCCTTTCTCAGACTTCTCTCCCCTCATTGCACCACAGCACTTGTCTGGAAATGTGTCCTTGGAGTTTGTGTTGGGCCTGGAACTGCTCTGCCCTGCAGTGTATAGTTGGGGGTAGGTGGAGTAGAAAGGAGACTTTGCAGTTACCCTGTGGATAGGCTCAGCCACTCAGGGCAGGGCTTTAAAGTGAGGTCAGTGTTTGTTTGTGCAGGTTGTCTTGGGACCCCCGAGGACTTGTCTGAAGAGAAGTGACAGTTGTGCAGCAGTTAAGGTGCCCCTGTCTCTAAGGCTGACTTTGGTAACTCATCTCTTTGCAGCGTCAGAGGGACTGGATGTAAAGCACAGATAAACACAAGACACCACAGGGGACAAAGACACGACGCAGAGTGACCCTGAAAAGCCCCGGATTGGCAGCGCGGTCCCTTCCCCCCGGAGTGTGGGGGACACCTCTACAATTAAACGGAGTTTTCTGTTGTCATGTGGGCAGTGGGGCACACGGGGGTCGAGGGGCTGAGGGTCTTATCTTCCCTAAACAAGAACCCTGACCCAATTCCATCCCGCTGCATCCCAGTCCCTCCCCAGTGCCTCTCATGTGCCCTCAGTCCCTCCCCAGGGGGAGACCCACTGCAACCCCGTGCTCCCAGTCCCGTCCCCGACCTTCCCCAGTGGGGTCAAAGGTCGGTGGGGGGGGGGGGTGTCTCAGGAAGTTCCCAGTGATAGCTGGGGGGTGTCCCAGGGGCCCTGGGGGGGGCTCAGGAGTCACTGGAGGGGTCTCAGGGGAGTTCCAGGGCACGCTGGGGGGGGTCTCTTGGGGGGGGTTCAAGGGGTCACTGGGGGGGGATCTCTGAGGGGGACGGTAGTGGAGGCTCCTGGGAAGGTCTCAAGCAGGAAGGGGGGAGGGGGAGGGGATCCCAGGGGCTATTTGGGGTCCCTCAGTGATGGGGGGTGGCCTCACCCCCCCCCCCGGGGCTGATCCATCACCTCTGACCCCCCCCCGCATCTCTGACACCCCCCTCCCTCCCCTCCCCCCCCTCCCCCAGACCACCCAAGACCCTCTGGGACCCCCCAGTTCCCCCTCAGACCCCTGAGTAACCCCTGGCATCTCCACCAATCAAAGGCCGAGGAAGCTGCTTCTGTCCCATGACAAGAAGGGTGGCGTCATTGTGGGGTTTGGGGGAGGTTTTAATGTCGCCAAAAGGTCCCCAAATTGTCCCCAAGGGGTCCCAGGGGGTCGTCTGGAGGTTTTCGGTGGGTCCGTGGGGGGTCCTGGCTCGTCACGGTCCTGGGGGCTCAGCAGAGACGGACACACCCACCGTGCCCGGTGCAGGCTGGGGTGGGGACAGAGAGTGACATTGGGGACATTAGGGGAGATTGGGGACAGTGGGGTGACTGAGGACATTAGGAGGATTAGGGACACTGCAGACAGCGAGGGGACATTGGGGACAGTCGCACCCACCCTGCAGGGAGCTCCAGAAGGAGCCCAGGGTGGCACTGCCGGTGACAGCAGCGGGTCCTGCCGGGTTCCGGCGGATGCTGGTGACACTCAAGCACCGCCCCTTGTCTCCAACCGATGTCACCTCCACCTCCACCACGTGCCAGTCGGGGACACTGCGGGGACACTGGGACACTCAGGGGACAAGGAGGGGACAGGGAGAGGGTGGCATTGGGAGGGACAAGGAGGGGACAATGGGGTGGCACTGGGGGGTGACATTGGGGGGACAGGGAGGGGACAGTGGGGACACTCAGGGGACAAGGAGGGGACAGGGACAGGGTGGCACTGGGGGGGACAAGGAGGGGATGAGGGGGACACTGAGGCGACAACAAGGACACTCGGGGGTGGCACTAGGAGGTCACAGGGGGAGGTGACAGGGGGAGGTGACACACCTGGGGTCGGCCACCAGGCAGGCGGTGACACCGTCGAAGCCCAGCCCTGGCGCCGCCACGGCCGCCGCTGCCATCGTGTTGACATTGTTGGGGGCGAGGGGACAGAGGGGCCGCAGGGGACCCTCGTACAGGACCGTCCTCGTCCCTGAGGCCACCGCAGCCGCCACCCGCTCCCGGAGCCACCCCTGCGCCCGGAAACTCTGCGGGGACTTGGTCATTGTCACCTTCAGGGCCTGAGGGACGGTAGGGGGGACACCAAGGTCATTGTCACCTTCAGGGACAATGGGGGTGACACCACAGTCATTGTCACCTTCAGGGTCTGTGTGGACAATGAGGGGACAATAGGGGGGACACCAAGGTCATTGTGAGTGTCCCCAGTGTCACTCACAGCCAGTGTCCCCTCCTGGTCCATCCTGGCAATGTCCCCGCAGCCCCACAGGGCCCCCCTGGGGACATACAGGGTGTGGCTCCCCCGTGTCGCCGCCTCCCGCAGCCGCCGCTCGGTCTCAGGGTCTGCCAGGGCCGTGGGGGACCCCAGCTGGGGACAGGGGACAATGTCACCACGGCCACGCCATGGCCCCCCAATGTCCCCAATCCCCCCAACATCCCCAAATCTCCCCGATGTCCCCCCAATCCCCCAATGTTCCCAATCCCCCCAACATCCCCCAATCACCCCAATGTTCCCAATCCCCCCAACACCAACATCCCCCAATCACCCCAATGTTCCCAATCCCCCCAACATCCCCAAATCTCCCCATTCCCCCCAACATCCCCAAATCTCCCCAATGTCCCCACCATGAAATCCGCATGTCCCAGGATGTCCTCGCCGTGTTCCTGGGCCACACACGGGTGGGCCACCTCCACCACCAGGTCCACCCCCCTGGGGATATTGGGGGAATTGGGGACATTGTGAGGATTGGGGACAGTGCGGGGTTTGGTAGAGTTTGGGAGATCCCGGTGGTTTTGGGGGGGGGGTGGGTTGGGGGGTCCCAGGGGCTCTTGGTGGTTTGGGGGTGGGTTGGGGGGGTCCTGGTGGTTGGGGGCAGTCCCGGGCGGTTCCGGTGGTTTTGGGAGGATCCCGGGGGGTCCCGCTGGTTTGGGGGGGTTTCAGGGGGTCCCGGTGGTTTGGGGAGTTGCGCGGGGGGCCACTCACGTGCTGGGCAGGAGCCCCAGGTCGGGGAGGCGCAGGGCAGGGGGCAGCCCCCCCAAACTCGCCCCGTCCCGGGCCCAGACCCAGGCCAAGGTCAGGCCCAGGGGGGGCCCCCGGGCCAAGAGCTGCTGGGCCAGGAACTGCCCTGGGGGGGCACGGGGACATGTCATCCACTGCCACCTCCTGTCACCTCCCCTGGGACCCCCAACCCCCCCCCCGAGATCCTGTGATACCCCCTGAGACCCCCTCTAACACCTCCCTTGTACCTCAGGAACTGCCCTGGAGGGGGGGGGGAAACAGGGACGTGTCACCTCCTGTCACCCCCCAGGACTCCCCTGGTCCCCATAACCCCCCCCCCAGTGCTCCCAATGCCCCCCCAGTTCCCCCAAATTCCCTCCAGAGCTCCCAGTGCTCCCAATTCCCTCCCAGTGCCCCCCCAGTGGCCTCAATAACCCTCCCAGTGCCCCCTCATTGGCCCCAACACCCCCCCCAGTCCCTCCCAGTACCCAACTGGCCGTAGCCCAGGATCCCAACGCGGCGACTCTGCGGAGCCTCCATGGCCTGGGGGGTGCGGGGTGGGGGGGTGTCACGAGGGGTCTCAGATACCCCGCCCCTAATTACCCCCAACACCCTCAATATCCCTCTAATTACCCCCCTAATTACCCCAAATCTCCCCCTCAAATACCTCCCGGCCCCTAATTACCTCCCAAATCTAATTACACCCCAGCGCCCAATTCCCCCCTAAGTCCCTCTAATTAATCCCCCAACTAGTCTCCGGCCCTTAATTACCCTCCAATTACGCCCCGGCCCCCAATTACGCCCCGGCCCTAATTATCACCCAACCCCCCAATTACCCACCCAAATCCCTCTAATTACCCCTCAAACCCTCCCAAAATCCCCCCCGATCCCCCGCTTCCCCCCCAACCTGCCCCGCTCTCCCCGCGCCCTTTGCCCCCCCGCCCCTCCCCCCCCCGGAAGGCCCCGGGTTGAGCATTAACCGGGGGGGGGGGGGAAGGGGCGGGGGGCACCGGGAGCCCTTTTTGGGAGGGCGGGGGGGTCCTGGGTACATCTGGGGGGGGGTAACGGAGGGGTTTTATTGGAGGGGGGGCCTGGATTCCCTTTTTTTGAGGGGGGGTCACACCCTTGGACCCCCTATTTTTTTAGGGGGTGGGGGGACTCCGAACCCCCTTTTTTGGGGGGGGTCACACACCTGGGTCCTCCCTTTTTTTGGGGGAGGGGAGGGGTCGCACCCCGAGACCCTTTTTTGGGGGGTGGGGGGACGCCAAATCCCTTTTTTGGGGGTTCGCACCCCCAGAATCCCCCTTTTTTTGGGGGGGGCGGGGAGGGGGGTTGGGGAGTGGGTGGGGTTTTTCCTCCTGCTTCCCCCCGTTTCCATGGAAACCGTCTCCCCCCATTTGCCACGGGAACCGCACCGTTACCGTGGAAACAGCTCCCCCCTCCCCGTTGCCCTGGAAACCCTTTCCCACCCCCAGTCACCATGGAACGCGCCCCGTTGCCATAGAAACCGTCCCATTTTTTTCCCCTTCCCGTTGCCGTGGAAACGGCTGCCATCGCCGTTTCCATGGTAACGGGGCAGAGGAGTATTTCCCCTCCCCCCCGTTTCCATGGCAATGCCGCAGTGCCCCTCCCCCCCCGCCGCCGTTTCCATGGCAACCGGCAGCCGCAGCGCCCCCTCCCCCTCCTGGTTGTCATGGAAACGGCGGGAGGGGAAGGGGAGACCCCCGGACCCCCCTCATGGCTGTGGTGTTTTTAGCATGTTCTTGGCATGTTCTTGGCGTAGGAGGCCCAAGGATGTGGCAGCAACATGGACATGCCAAGGACATGCGAAGAACATGCCAAGAACACACCAAGCACATGCCAACAATCTCATGTCACACACACACACACCAAGGACACGCCAAGCCCATGTCACTCACAGTCTGCTTCCCCATGCCAAGGACATGCCAAGGACACGTCAAGAACACATAAAGGACACACCAAACGCACTCCAAGCACATGCCACGCACACACCAACCCATCCCAAACCACACACCAAGCCTGTGTCACTCACACGCCAAGCACACGCCAGGCCCCCACCAGCCCCCCCCGTCTCGGCCCCCACTGGAAACGCCCGCTGGGTTTTTTATTAAAGTAGGAAAGTTTTGGCCGCGGCGAATTTAAAAAATCCCCCCCCGGCCCCTCCCCCCAACCCCCCCGGCCCCTCCCCCACCCCCCGACACCCCCCGGGACCACCCGAGGGAGGGGGGAGGGGCGGAAAGGGGGGGGTGGGGACCCCGCGGGGGCCTCCAAGAGTCCCTTGCACGAGGGTCTTGCACGAGGGTCTTGAATGAGTCCCTTGCACGAGGGTCTCGAACAACTCCCCGTGCCACACGAGGGTCTTGCACGAGTCCTTTGCACGAGTCCCCGCGTCACACGAGGGTCCTGGGTGAGTCCTTTGCACGAGTCCCTTGCACGAGGCCCCCCCTCCTCACACCCCCGCGGGCCTCGCACAAGTCCTTCGTCCCAGAGTCCTTCGTGTCACCCCCTGAGTGTCACACGAGCCCCTCCTTGCACACTCACGTGTGACACTGGGACATGCGTGCTCAGGATCGCACCAGTCCCTCGTGTGTCACACCTTGTCCCCCCCCATGTCACACGAGTCACATGAGCCCGCTTGGCCCCCCCGTGTCACACGAGCCCCCCCTTGTCCCCCCACTGTCTCACAAGCCCCCCTGTGTGTCACACAAGTCCCCCCCTTGTCATTCCAGTCCCCCCGTGTCACACAAGCCCCTCCTGTGTCACCCAAGTCCTTCCTTGCCCCCCATGTCACAGAAGTCCCCGTGTCCCCCAAGCCTCCCCTTGTCCCCTCTCATGTCACACAAGTCCCTTGTGAACTCATCAGTCCCCCCGTGTGGCACAAGCCCCCTTGTCCCCCACTATGTCACCCCAGCCCCCCATTGTCACTCCTCTCGTGTGACACCAGTCTCTCCTGATCTCACCAGCCCTTCGTGTCATACGACGCCCCCTTGTCACCCCCCGTGTCACCTCAGTCCTTCCTTGTCACCCCTCATGTCACCCCAGACCCTCTTTGTCACCCCCCCATGTCACAGAAGCCCCCTCTGTGTCCCCCCTGTGTCCTCCAAGCCCCCCCATCACCCCCATGTCACTCAAGCCCCTTGTGTGTCACCCAAGCCCCCCCTTCTCCCCCCCACATCCCCCTCTTGTCACACGAGTCCTCCCCCTCAAGTCCATGATCCAGCAAAGCCCCCCCAAAATTTGCCCCCCCTCCCCAAAACCTGCCCCCAATTCTACCCTCCCCCAAAAATGGGCAGGTGGGCATCACAGGGTGGGGTTTTTTTGGGGGGGGGAGGGGGTTGTTCCCCGGCCCCCTCCCTCATTTTGGGGGGGTCAGAACTGGGTCGGTGGGGTCCCCCTGTGCCCCCCCGTTTTGGGGGGGTCCCCACACTCCCCCCCCTCATTTTGGGGGGGGTCAGATCCAAGTCTGTGGTTTAGAGGGGGGACCCTGTGTCCCCTGTTTGGGGGGGGGTCAGATCTGGGTCCATAAGTTGGGGGGGCAGGTCCCCACTTCCCAGTTTTGGGGGGGGTTCAGATGCAGGTCTGTGGTTTAAGGGGGGTTAAGTCCAGGTTTAGGGAGGTCCCCGTTCCCCCTTTCCGAGGGGTTCGAATTGAGTCTCTGGGCAGGAGAAGGGGGTCCCCACCCCTCATTTTCTTTTGATGGGGGCCAAATCTGGGTCTCCTGCCCGTTCTCCTTGGGGGGGCTCTGGAACAGGAGGGGTTTGAGGAGGGGGTCAGATCCAGGTCTGTGGTTTAGGGGGGTCCCCAGTCCCTCTCCTTCCATGGGGAGTCAAGTCCAGGTTTAAGGGGAGGTCCCTTTTCCCCCCATTTCAGGGTTGGGGGGGTCCCTACTCCCTCTTTTTTCAGGGGGTTCAGGTCCAAGTCTGGGGTTTAGGGGAGGGTCTCCACGCCCCTCGTTTTGGGGGGCAGTCACATCCCAGTCCACAGGTCGAGGGGGGGGGGTCTCTGCTCCCCCATTTCAGGGGGGTCAGGTCCAGGTCTGTGTTTTAGGGGGGGTCCCCACACCCCCTCATTTCAGGGTGGGGGGGTCAAGTCCAAGTTTAGGTGCGTCCCTGTTCTCCCTTTCTGGGAGGGGTCACGTCCAGGTTTTGGGGGGGAGGTCCCTGTTCCCCCTTTCTGGGGGGGGTCAGATCCAAGTCTCTGAGCAGGAGGGGGTTCTCTGTTCCCCCCATTTCATGGGGGTTAAGTCCAGGTTTAGGGGGGTCCCCGTTCCCCCTTTCTGGGGGGAGTCAAGTCCAGGTTTGGGGGGTCCCCGTTCCCCCTTTCCGGGGGGGGGCAGAATTGAGTCTCTGTGCAGGAGAATGGGGTCCCCACCCCTCACTTTCTTTTGGGGGGGGGTCAAATCTGGGTCTCCTGCACGTTCTCCTTGGAGGGGCTCTTGAACAGCAGCGGCTCATGCACCGAGTTGAGCAGGGGGGTCTTCCCGCACCCCAGTGCCGCTGCTGGGCCCCCGTAGTGGGCGGCCAGTGCCGCATACCTGTCCAGGTGCTCCCTCTCCAGCGCCGGCAGCGCCAGCCTGTTGTCCCCCGACGTCCCCACCCCCCCTGACGTGCCCCCAACACCCCCCCCGCCCCCGCCGGGCCCCCCCGAGAGCTCGTCCTCGACGTTGACGATCTCCACGGCGCGCGCGGGGCCCCCGCGGTGCTTGTGGCGCTGGTGCTGCTTGCGCAGCTTGTAGAAGGCCACCAGCATCACGGCCGCCATGAAGGTGATGGCCACGAAGCACCCGATGATGATCTTGGTGGTCTTCAGCACGTCGTCCAGGTCTTGGAGACCCCCTCCCGCCGCCCCGGCACCCGCCGCGGCGGCAGCGGTGATGGGCACCGTGAAGGGCTTCCCTGTGGCGCGCGTGGCCGGCGCCGCCGTGGAGCCGCCGGAGGGGTCCCACCCGGGTGCTGTGGGCGCCGGCGGGGTCTGGGGGGCTTGTTCTTCACCGCCGCCCTCGGTGGTCTCCACAGTGACCGTGGTGAAGTAGGTGTACCCCGTGGCTGCGGCGGCGGCGGCGGCGGCGGCGGCGGCGGCGTCAGCGGCCGAGACGTTGAGCGTGGCCGAGGCCGTAGTGTTGCCGGCAGCGTTGGTGACCATGCAGGTGTACTGGCCCGTGTCCTGCACCGTCACATTGGTGAAGTTGAGCGTGCCGTCGTGCAGCACCGAGATCCTCACCCGGTACGAGCCATGTGTCATCAGCGTCCCGTTGGGCGTCAACCAGTTGACCGAGGTCATGGCCGTGCCCGTGCGGCACTTGAGCTCGGCCGCCATGCCCTCGGTGACGTTGAGGTCGGCCGGCGGCTCCACGATGACGGGCGCGTAGCAGGTGAAGTGGCCCGGCTCCAGCTCGCCCAGATATCGGCCCCGCAGCGCCGGTGGCGCGTGGCACCGGGCGCAGCAACTGGTGTTGCTGGGCACCGTCTCCCGCAGCCACCAGCTGAGCCAGAGCACGTCGCAGTCGCAGCGCCACGGGTTGTGGTGGAGGTGGACGCGCTCCAGGCGGTGCAAGGGAGCGAACAGGTCGTGGGGCAGCGAGGCCAGATCGTTGTGGGCCAAGTTGAGCTCCTCCAGGGCTTTGAGGTCGTCGAAGGCGTTTCTCTCCACCGCCGCCACCCGCGCGTGCATCAGCCACAGCTTCCTCAGGCTCCCCAGGCCTTGGAACGACCCTGGGCGCACCCGGCCCAGCCGGTTCCCCGACAGCTCGAGCTCCTCCAGCCTCACCAGGGCGGTGAGGTTGGGGATCTCCTTGAGGTTGCACATGCCCAGGTTGAGGTAGCGCAGGTTCACCAGCCCCTCGAAGGCGGCCTCCGAGATGTACTCGAGGCGCTTGAGCTCGCCCAGGTCGAGGCGCCGCAGCGACGGCACCCGGTTGAAGGCGTAGGATGGGATGCTCTCGATGGGGTTGTTCCTCAGCCACAGCTCCCTCAGCTTGGAGAGGTACTCGAACGCCTGGGTGGGCACCGTGGTGAGCCGGTTGTCGAACAGCTCCAAGGTGTTGAGGTTGGGCAGCCCGTTGAAGGCGCCCACCTCCACCTTCCGGACCAGGTTGCGGCTGAGCTGCAGGATCTCCAGGTGCCGCAGGTGCTTGAAGGTGTCGGTGCGGATCACCTGGATGTGGTTCTCCTGCAGGTTCAGGTAGCGGGTGTTCACCGAGATGCTCGAGGGCACCTCCAGCAGCTCGCGCCGGGTGCAGATCACCCGGCTCGCCTGGTTGCTGCAGGTACAGGCGGCCGGGCAGGGCGTGGGCGCGGCCCCCGGCACCGCCGGCGCCGCCAGGAGCAGCAGCAGCAGCAGCAGGACGGGCGCTGGCGGCGACGCCGCTGGCATCTTAAGGGGCGCCGGGGCCGCCATGGCCAAGGGGCATCTCTGGCTTCAGGGCCCCGGGTGGTGCTGGGAGAGAGGGGAGAAGGGGGTTAGGGGGGGTCCTCATGGGGAGACTGGGGGGTCAGGAGGGGTCTGGGAGGTGCCCGGGGGAGATAAGAGGGTCTAAGGGGTTCCCGGGGGGTCCAGAAGGAAACTGGGGGCTCAGGGGGTCCCCACGGGGGGGTCAGGAGGGGTCTGGGGGAGGTATGAGGGGTCCACAGGGGGAATTAGTGGGTCAAGAGGGGTCAAGGGGGTTCTGTGGGGGTCCACAGAGGGAGATAAGGGGACCTAGGGGGTCCTCAGGGATCTGACGGGGGTCCTCCAGGGGAGATTGGGGGGTCAGGAGGGGTCGAGGAGGGTGCCCAGGGGGAGATAAGGAGGTCTAGAAGGGTCCTCAGGGGGAGACTGGGGGGTCGCCAGGGGGGTAAGGAGGGGTCTAGGTGGGGTCTAAGGGAGTCCTCAGGAGAAGAGAAGGAGGTCTAGAGGGGTCCCAGGGGGACATAAGGGGGTCAGGAGGTATCGGGGGGGGGGGGGCTGTGGGGTCCACGGGGGGAGATTGAAGGGTCTGGGGGGGTCCCTGGGGGGTCTCCAGGGGGACACAAGAGGCACCTGTGTGCTCACACACGTATGAACACCCCACACACACGTATGAACACCCCACATACCAAGAACACACATGTGAACACACATACGTGAACACCCCCACGTATCAAGTACACACGTGTGCACAGCCCTGCTGCCGCCTCAACACACACGTGTGCACACACATGTGAAAACCCCAGGCAACGTGTCCCAGAGCACATCCCTGTGCATTTACACACGTGTGCACCCCTCCCTGCACACACACGTGTGTAACATGTCCCAGAGCACATCCCTGTGCATTTACACACGTGTGCACCCGCTCGCCGCTCACACGCGTGTGCAACGCCCCCCTCGTGCCCACACACGCGTGTGTCCCCCGCCCCACCTCCCCAGCACTCGTGTGCACCCCAACCCCCCCAGCCACCCAAATCCCCCCCAACCCCATCGCATCCCTCCCCCCCTCCTGCCGCAGCCGCCGCTTCCCCGTGCGCGCCCCTCTCCCCCTCCGGAACCCCCTCCTGGAGACCCCCAAACCCTCCCCAGAGACCCACCGACCCCCCCCGGGGCCCCTCGGCCTTACCCCGCACCCCCCGGCCTGTGCTCGGCCGCGCAGCCTTCGGCCCCCTCCTCCTCCTCCTCCTCCTCCTCCTCCGCCCCCTCCCCCGCTCCTTCCTGCCCCCCCCCTTCCTGCGCCCCCCCCTTTCCCCTTCCTGCGCCCCCCCCATCCCGGTCCAGCCCCCTCCTCCATCCCTCCCCCCCTCCCCAATCCCCTCCCCCCCTCCTCCTCGGAGCCTCCGCGCCAGCGCAGAACCGGCCCCGCCCCCCCCCGAGACCCCAAGGATCCCCCCGAAACCCTCTCGGTACCCTCTGGATCCCTCCGACACCCCCAACCCCCCCCCCGGTACCTTCCGGAGCCCCCCGGAACCCTCCGGGCTCCCTCGAGACCCCTTAGACCCCCCCCAAAAACCCTCCTGGTACCCTCTGGACCCCCCCAGAACCTCCTGAGACCCCCCCGGACCCCCCCCCCCAGCATCACTGGATGCTCCGACCCCCCCGAGAAGACACGGACCACCCCCGCGATCCCCCGGACCCCCCCAAAACCTCCCTGAACCCCCCCCAAACTGAGACGGGACCCCCAAACTGAGAGGGGACCCCCAAAACTGGGAGGGGACCCCTAAAACCGCACAGAGATCCCCCCAGAACTGAGAGGCGACACCCAAACACAGCACAGGGACCCCCAATAAATCCTGGGGACCCCCAACAACACACAGGGACCCCCAAACATCAATCAGGGACCCCCAACTCCACACAGGGACTCCCAAAACTGAGAGGAGACCTCCCAAAACCACGCAGAGACCCCCAAACGTCAATCAGGGACCCCCCAGTTCCAAACAGGGACCCCCCAAAACTGCCCTGGAGGGGCACAGGGGGGCCCACGGTGTCCCAGGACATGGGAAGGTCACGTGTGAACACACACCAGGTGTGAACACGTATGTGAAAACACACCCCCCCAGGGGTGAACATGCGTGTGAACACACACACACACACACACGTGATACAGGCACACCTGCACGTGCACACACACGTGTGTGAACACACCTGTGCAAACACAGACACACATGTGTGCACATGCACCTGCGAACACACAGCTGTGCACACAGACACACCTGTGAACACGCACATACACACACCTGCACACAGACACACACGTGTGAACACGCACCCGTTCACACACATACGTGTTCACGCAGACTCACACGCGTGTGCGCACACAGACACACACCTGTGCACACACAGACACCTGTGCGCACACACATGTTCACACCTGTACACACACACCTGTGCACACACACATGTTCACACCTGTGCACACACACATGTTCACACCTGTACACACACACCTGTGCACACACACATGTTCACACCTGTGCACACACACATGTTCACACCTGTACACACACACCTGTGCACACACACATGTTCACACCTGTGCGCACACACCTGTGCGCACACACATGTTCACATGGGCTCACACGCATGTTCGCACCCCTCCTCCCTCCCCCGTTCGGCCCCCACAGATTTGGGGGGGTCTTGAGGGGACCCTGGAAATGAGGAGCCCTGGAGGGTCCTACAGCCCCTATGGATGGGGGGGTCCCAGTTATGAGGGGTCCTACAGAGCTGGAGGGGCCCTATAGCCCCTAATTAGGGAGAGATCCTATAGCCCCTACAGATGGGGGGGCCTAATTATTGGGGGGGTCCTATAGAGCTGAAGGGGTCCTATAGCTCCTATAGACAGGGGGTTCCTATAGATGGGGGGGCCCTGTTGCCTCTAATTATGGGGGTGGGGGGCTATAGATGGGGGAGGGCTCTATGGGGGGGGACCCCAAAAACGAACCTCCCCGAGGGGACCCACAAAGCAAACCCCCTAAACCGATCCCCTTAATTGGGACCCCCAAACTGACCCCCAAAACTGACCTCCCAAAACGACTCCCCCCAAACCGAATCCCCCTAAAACGGGGACCCCCAAACTGACACCCCCCCCAAACCGACCCCCCCAAAACCGACCCCTTAAAACGGGGACCCCCAAAACGACCCCCAAAACTGAACTCCTTAAAACGACCCCCAAACCTGCCCCCCCCAAACGAACCCCCAAAACGACCCCCAAAAATGACCCCCCCCAAAACCCACCCCCTAAAACGATCCCTTCAAACGTCCCCCCAAAAAGGGTACCCGGGGTGTGGGGGGAGGGCTGGAGGAGGGAACTGGGCTGGACTGGGAGGGACTGGTCCATACTGAGAGGGCCGGAGGGAGGGACTGGTCCATACTGGGAGGGATGCGGAGGGGGGCCGGGTCTATAATGGGGGTTACAGGTCCAGACTGGGGGCTACTGGTCTATACTGGGGGTGTCCCACTCACCGGGTCGGGTCTATCCTGGGGATTACTGGTCTATACTGGGGGTTACTGGTCTATACTGGGGGGGTCTCACTCACCGGGCCGGGTCGCAGCATCGCTCCAGCGGCCGCCGGGGCCCCTCCGGCCCCCGCCCGCGATCGGCTTCGTTCGGCTCCGTTCGGGATCGTTCGGCTCCGGTTCGGGATCGTTCGGACCGAGTCGGGCCCGGTTCGGCTTCTCTTCGGCTTCTTTCGGGACAGTTCGGCTCCGGTTCGGGACCCTTCGGCTCCGTTAGGCTCCGGTTCGGGATCGTTCGGAACGATTCGGGTCCGCTTCGGCCCCGTTCGGGTCCGTTCGGCTCCGGTTCGGCTCCTCTTCGGGCCAGTTCGGCTCCGCTCGGCTCGTCTTCGGCTCCGGTTCGGGATCGTTCGGAAAGATTCGGCTCCGTTCGGCTCCTTTCGGGAGCGGCGGCGGCGCTGGAGGGGCGGGGGGGAGAGGGGAGGCGAGGGGGAGAGAGGGGGGCGGAGATGGAGGCGGGGGACGGGGCGATGTGGGGGCATATGGGATTGGGGATATGGGGGACGGCATAGGGGATATGGGGATATGGTGTCCCCATGTTCCCCCCGTCCCCCTTGTCCCCCAATGTCCTCAAAGCCCCCCCAAGCCCCCCCATGTCCCCAAATGTCCCCCCCATCCCCCCCCATGTCCCCCCGTGTCCTCCATGTCCCCAAAGCCCCCTCATGCCCCCCCCATGTCCCCAGATGTCGCCCCGTGTCTCTAACACCCCCCCCGTGTCCCCCATGTCCCCCCAAAGCCGCCCCCAAGTGTCCCCAAAGCCCCCCCGTGTCCCCAATGTCCCCCCAATGTTCCCCCCGTGTCCCCAAAGCCCCTCCATGTCCCCAAATGTCCCCCAACGTCCCCCCATCCCAGAGAGGCTCAGGCGTTGCGCGTTTGTTTTTTTTTTGGGGGGGGGAGGTTTATTGGGGGGTTTTATGGCTTTAGGGGCCCCCCCGGCCCCACACACAGACACAAACCGGGGGGGGGGAGGGGACACACGGAGTAGGGGGGTCCCGGGGGGGGGGGTCACACGGAACTGGGGGGGCCCCCGGAACCCCCCGAGGGGGGAGGCCGAACACACACATTGGGTGGGGGTTGGGGGGCCCCGGAGGCCTTTTGAGGGGACCCCCATAGACACACACAAAGGGGGGCGGGGCCAGGGGTCTTTTTGGGGCCCCCCCTAACACAAAGGGGGGTTGGACCCCCGGGGTCCTTTTAGCCCCCTCCCCCCGTACAAACACGTGACACAAGGGGGGTGGACGGTCCCCAGGTCCCTTTTGGGCCCCCCCCAAAACACAAAGGGGGGATTCGGACCCCGGGGGTCGTTTCTGGGGCCCCCTCATAACACACAAAGGGAACTGGGGGGGTCCCCAGGTCCCTTTTTTTGGGGCCCCCCCATAACACAAAGGGGGAGTTGGACCCCCAAAGGTCGTTTTTGGGGCCCCCCCATAACACACAAAGGGGGTTGGGGGGGGTCCCAGGTACCTTCTTTTTGGGCCCCTCCCACACACAAACACATGGGGGGGAGGGGCCAGATCCAGGACCGCCCCCTGGCCGGGGGGGTGGGGGGGGCGGGGCCCCCCCCCGACCTGGATTTCGGGGGTTCACAGTGGGGGGGGGCCGGGCCCCCCCTTGTCGTGCAGGTCGGAGGGGCCCCGGGGGGGGTCCCGGGGGTCCCTTTATGGCTTCGGTGTCAGGGCCCCCCCCGGCCGGGCCGGACCCTCCGGCCCCGGAGCCTGTGGAGAGAGGGGGCAGTGGGCTCCCAGTATGGCCCAGGGGACTCCCAGTATGGTAAACTGACATCCCCGTCTGGTAACGTGAACTCCCAGTAGGGTCAAGTGGCTTCCTAGTATGGCTTGGTGTTCCCCAGTATGGCCCAGAGGGCTCCCAGTATGAAGAAGTGGCCTCCCAGTATGAAAAAGTGGCTTCCCAGTATGAGAAAGGGGCCCCCCAGTATGGTCCAGTGGCCTCCCAGTATGAGATGGTGACCCCCAGTATGAAAAAGTGGCCTCCCACTATGGCCCAGTGCCCCTCCATTCCCTCCCAATCCCTCCCAGGACCCTCCCAGTTCTTCCCAGTACCTCCAGTACCCCTCCTAGTGCCCCCAATAACTCCCCAACTCCCCTCCCAGTGTGTTCAAAGTGCCCTCCCGTCCCTCCCAGTGCCTCCCCACCCAGTGTTCCCAATAACTCCCCCAGTCTCTCCCAGTGCCCCCCAGTCCCTCCCAGTGCCCCCAGTAACTCTCCCAATGCCCTCCAGTCCCTCCCAGTCCCCCCCCGTCCCTCCCAGTGCTCCCAGTCTGGCTCTCACGGGCTCACTGGGGGCCCAGGGGCTCCCCCAGGGCCGGTTTGTCCCGCGAGGTCCCTTTGGCCACCAGAGCCTTTTCCTGGGGACATTTGGGGACATTGGGGACATTGGGGACACACTGGGGACATTGGGGACAGTGGGGACATTGGGGGGATTTGGGGACATTGGGGACATTGGGGTTTCTTGAGGGTCCTGTGGGTTTTGCAGGATCCTGGGGGGTCCCCGTGGGTTCCCGATGGGCTCAGGGGGTCCCAGGGGGTCCCAACAGGTTGTGGGGGGTCCTGAGGGTCCCCACAAGTCCTGGGGGTCCCAGGGGATCCCAGGTGGGGGGTCTCACCTCGACGAGCGTGTGCCAGTGCTCGATGGGCTTGCGGGGGTTCGCCAACATCTGCGCCCAGTGCTCCCGCCCCGGACCCTCGGCGTCGCTGCCCACCCGGCACAGCCCGATCACCTCGTTGTGCCCGATGCTGGGGGGGCCACTGGGGGGTCAGGGGGGCACCCCCAGACCCCAAAAACCCACCATGGACCCCAAAAACCCACCATGATGCCCTCAAACCCACCGCAGACCCCAAAAACCCCCCAGGACCTCCCAAAGCCCAGACCCTCATTTTTGCTCCCTTGTGCTATCCCCCTCACACGAGGGGTCCCCAATGGCTCCAGGAGGACCCCAAACACCCCCCAGGACCCCCCCCCCGAGACCCTCAGGACCCCAAAACCCTCCCAGGACCCCCAAAGTTCATCCAGGACCCCCCCCAGGACCCCCCAAAACCCCCCCAGCATCGACCAGTCCCAGCCAATGATGGGGGTCCTCAAACACGCCTCAAACGAGGGGGTCTCCCATTGCTTCAGGAAGACCTCAAACCCCCCAAGGACCCCCCAGGCGCCCCCCCAAGCCCCTGCAGGGCCCCCCCGGCTGACCAGTCGTAGTCCACGACGGCGATGGTGAGGCTGACGTGGTTGACGCTCTCGTGGGGGACGTCAAAGACCAGCGCCTCGTTGTAGCTCGGGTTCAACGTGTTCTTCTTGATGGACGTCTTGCGCTTCTTGAGCCGCCGGCCCTCAGCCATGAGCGAGGCCTTCACGTAGGGGTCTGCTCGGGGGGCCCCAAAAACCCCTCAGCGGCCCCACAGAAACCCTACATACCCGAGCACACCTTTACCACACACCTGTGACACACCTGAGCACACCTGGGCACACCTGTGACACACCCGAGTACCCCCTGAGGTCCATGGCCCTGTGTCCCCTCATGTCCCACACCTGTCTGACACACCTGTCTGACACACCTGTCTGACACACCTGTGACACACCTGTGACACACCTGAGTACCGCCTCAGGTCCATGGCCCTGTGTCCCCTCATGTCCCACACCTGTCTGACACACCTGTCTGACACACCTGGGCACACCTGGGCACACCTGTGACGCACCTGAGTAGCCCGTGAGGTCCATGGCGCGCAGGTTGGACGCCCGGATGACGGTGACCGTGAGCCGCCCGGCCGTGGGCAGGTAACACAGCGAGAAGTTCACCTCGCCCAGGTCCGGCTTCTCCTGGGGAAACATGGACAGGTGAGGGACAGGTGAGGGACAGGTGAGGGAGGACAGGAGGGTCACATGACCATGACTAGTTAATTAAATCAGAAATTAAATTGTGAATTAAATTATGGGTTAATTAATAAACCAACTCATTAAGTCTCAAATGGAATTATAAATTCAATTCCCAATTAAATCCCAAATTAAATCCCCAATAAATCCAAAATTGAGTCAGAAATTAAATCGTGAATTAAATGCCAAATGGAATTATAAATTCAATTCCCGATTAAATCAAATTCCAAATTAAATCCCAAATTAAAATCCCAAGTTAAATGCCCAAACAAATCAAATATCAAACCAAAAATTAAATCAGAAATTATATTATTTTAGATTTTTATTCTGTTTATAATTAATTTTAGTATTATAAATAATAAACTTAAATCACATATTAAATTCTAAATTAAATATTTAAATAACAAATCATGTCACAAATTAAAGCTTCAATTAAATAATAAATCAAAAATTTAATAATAAATTAAACCCCAAATTAAATCCCAAATTAAATCCTGAATCAAATCCCCAATCAAGGTGTGAAACTAAATTAAAATGCAAATCAAAATGCAAATTAAACCACAAACTCCACTGCAAAATGAAATGCGAAGTAGATGCAAATGAGATGCAAACCCAGATACAAATGAGATTCAAAATAAATTAAGAAAATACATACTGGATGCAAAATAAATACAAATTAAAATGCAAATGATATTAAAAATAAATATAAATCCTGTATTAAGAAGATTCAAAATCAGATGCAAATGAGACGCAAATGAGATCCAGAATAAATACAGGTTAAATATGAAATAAACAAAATAAATACAAATGAGATGCAACACAAATACAAATGTTATACAAATGAGATGCAACATGGATGCAACTCATATGCCAAATACATGCAAATCACATGTAAACAAGACAAAATAAATGCAAATTGTGTTCAAATGAGATGAAAATTTAATATTAACTACATGCAAAATAAATACAAATCAGATGCAAATTGGAAGGAAAAAATTAAATAAATAAAAATTATATGTCCAATAGAAACAAATGATATGTAAATTGTATGCAGATGAGCCCATCCATTGAATAGCAGCCCCCGCCCCCTCACCTGCCCCCACACTTGACCCAGGGACCCTTTCTGGGGGGATTCTGGGGGTCCCAACTCCCTCCCCAGGGGGTCCCTCTCTCCCCCCCCCTGTTTTCGGGCCCCCCTTACCCCCGTGCCCTCCTGGATGTCCCTCCAGATGGGCACCTCGGGCCGCCCCTCGGCCGCCTCCAGCAGGTTCTCCAGCACCACCTGCCCGATGAGGTCGTGCCGGGAGAAGCGGTCGAAGTCGTAGACGCTGAAGTGGAGGCGCCGCGAGGGCAGCTCGGCGAAGGGCACCCCGAAGCTGAAAGTCTCGTCCCACTCTGGGTTCAGGGTCTTCCTCAGCACCTTGGTCTGGAACTTCTTCTTGCGGTCGGGGAGGAGGTAAATCTTCACGTAGGGGTCGGAGAAGCCGTTGGAATCCTTGGCCGGGAGGTCCCGGGCGCGGAGCACGCGGACCACGAGCTGCTGGGAGCCGTAGGAATAGCGCAGGGACACGCTCAGGCGGCCGCAGGGAGGGGGGGGGCCCCCCCCGGCGCCCCCCCGGGCCCCCCCGGGCTCGGCGGCGTCCCCGGGGCCGTAGAGCTCAGGCTGGATCTGGCCAAGGTGGGTCGGGTTCTGCTCGGCCTTGTCCTCCGGGACGGGGGGCAACGGGGCGCTGGGGGGGGTAAAAATAGGGAGAGGGGGTTAAAGGGGATGGTAGGGACCCCCCCATGGGGTGGGGGGGGTGGGAGCCCCCCCCCGTCCTGTCGTGGTGAGGGGGCTGGGAGGGGCACCCATGTGACCTTCCTGGTGGGTGGGGAGGCAGGGGGGGCACCCAGAGACCCCCACAGGGCACGTGGGGACAGCAGGGGCACTCCTGGGTATGGGGGGGACACCCAGAGACCTCCCCAGGGAATGTGGGGATGGGGGGGGGTGTCCCTTGTGCCCCCCCCAATTCACAAAGCTGGGGGTTCCCGTGTCCCCCCCTTGTCTCCCCCACCCTCTGTGTCCCCCCCTTGTCCCCATGTTCCCCCTCATCCCCCCCCTTGTCCCCACGCCCCCCCCCTTACCTGCTGCCCACCAGCTGCTGGGAGGGGGCGCTGGGCAGACCCCCCCCTACCCCCCCATCGCCCCCAAACTCGGGGGGGCCCTGGGGGGGTCCCGGGAGGAGTCCCTGCCCCGCGGGGGGGGGTCCCAGCGCCCGCCCCCCCCCGCTGCCCCCCCCTCCCCCTCCCCCCTCAGGGCACGGCCCCATGTCCAGGTAACAGCGCTCGTGGGGGGGGGGAGGGGGCTCGGGGTCCCCCCTCTCGGGCAGGGGGTCCCCAAAAGGGCCCCCCCCGGGCTGGGGGGGCTCCTTGCGGGGGGGGGCCCCCCCAGGTCCCCCCTTGTGGCGCCAGGGGACCCAGCAGAGCTTCCAGGACACGAAGAGAGAGACTCCCAGGAGCACGAGGCCGCAGAAGGTGACGATGACAGACAGGAGGCTCACGGACACCTCTGGGGGGGGGACATGGGAGGAGCGAGAGGCGTCTGGGGGGGTCGCCGAACACGGAGGGCCCTGAAACCCACCCAAAACACTCCAAAAGGGCAGCAAAATTCGCTTAAAGCATAAAAAAGGGGTGCAAAATTGACTTAAAATGGATGTAAAGGGGATTAAAATCCACTTAAACCCTCCGAAAGGGGCACCAAAACACACCTGGGACCCCCCAGGTGTGTCCCTCTCCCCAGGTGCCCTCCCAGGTGTGTCCCTGTCCCCAGGTGTGTCCCTGTCCCCAGGTGCCTGCCCAGGTGTGTCCCTGTCCCCAGGTGTTCTCCCAGGTGTGTCCCTGTCCCCAGGTGCCTGCCCAGGTGTGTCCCTGTCCCCAGGTGTCCCCCAGGTGTGTCCCTGTCCCCAGGCATCCCCCAGGTGTGTCCCTGTCCCCAGGTGCCCTCCCAGGTGTGTCCCTGTCCCCAGGCGTCCCCCAGGTGTGTCCCTGTCCCCAGGTGCCCTCCCAGGTGTGTCCCTGTCCCCAGGTGTGTCCCTGTCCCCAGGTGCCCTCCCAGGTGTGTCCCTGTCCCCAGGTGTGTCCCTGTCCCCAGGTGCCCCCCAGGTGTGTCCCCCCCGTACCTGTGTCAGCGGGCCGGGGGTGGCCGCGGTGCCGGAGCAGGTCGGTGAACTCGAGGCACCGGGCGTGGGGGGGTCGGGCCCGGGGGGCGAAGCAGAGCTCGTGCACCAGGCGCAAAGCGCTGCGGCAAACGTCCTCCTCGTAGTCCCCGGACATGCCTGGAACACGCCTGGCACACGGGAACAACACGGGACACGCGTGGGACAAATGTGTTACACCCCTCAACACGCCTGTCACACCTGGACACACCTGGACACACCTGTATAGATCTGAACACACCTGGACACACCTGGACATGTGGTCACACACCTGGCACAGACCTGGACACACCTGGAACACACCTGGACACACCCAGACACACCTATATATGTGGTTACACACCTGGACACAGCTGAAAACACCTGGACACACCTGGATATACCCGGACACACCCGTTCATGTGGTCACACACCTGGACACACCTGTATAGACCTGAACGCACCTGTCACATCTGGACACACCTGGGGGGTCCCAGCGGGGTCTCACCTGGATCCCAAAGTCGCCCCCCCCCCCCGGTGCTGCCCCCTCCCCAAGCCCCTCCTCTTTCCCAAGCCCCTCCCCTTTCCCAAGCCCTGCCCCTTTCCCCATGCCCCACCCCTTTCCCCAAGCCCTGCCTCCTCACCTGTGGGGTCACCTGTCCGGGGGGGTCAGAGGGGCCCGGGGGAGACGAGGGGGGGGCGGGGCCGGGCCATGCGTGGGGGAGGGGGACCTGTGTGTGGGGGGAGGGGGGATCAGGGGTGTTTTGGGGGGGGGTTTGAACCCCAAACTGTCCCCCCGGGGCTCAGAAACCCCCCCAAATGAGACTCCTCCCCACACACACATTGTGAAGCCCCCCAAAATCGTACCCCCCAAACCTGTCCCCCTCAAAGGGGGAATTCCCCCCAGGTACTGCCCCCCCAGTGTGACCTCAAATCTGACCCCCCAGGGGCCCCCCCAAAGGGGGAACTTCTCCAAAGTGTGACCCCAAAACTGCCCCCCCAAAACCTGCTCCCCCAAACCAGCCCCCCAATACCTGCGCCACACCTGCCCCCCCAAACCTTCCCCACACACCTGCACCCCAAAATCACCCCTCAAAACAGCCCTCCAATACCTGTCCCACACCTGAATCCCCCAAAATCGCCCCCCAATTCTGCCCCCCCATACTTGCACTCCAAAACCTGCCCTCCAAAATCACCCCCAAAAACTGCCCCCCCACACACCTGCCCCACACTTGAACCCCCCCCAAAATCCCCCTCAAAACCTTCCCCTACCCACCTGAACCTCAAAACCTCCCCCCCAAATCAGTCTCCCGATACCTGTCCCACACCTGAACCCCCCAAAATCACCCCCCAAACCTGCACCCCCCACACCTGCACCCCAAAATCACCCCCACACCTGCCCCACACCTGAACCCCCCAAAATCACCCCCCAAAACCTTCCCCCCACACCTGCCCACACCTGAGCCCCCCCAAAATCACCCCCCAAACCTTCCCCCCTAACACCAGCCCCCCACACACGTGTCCTCCCTTTAGACCCCCCCAAATCTCTCTCGCGACACGCCCCAAAAACCGCTGCCCCCCCTCGCGGACCCCGCGGTCCCTCCGGCCGGGCCCCGCTCACCTGCGGCCCGAGCGGAGCCGAACGCGGCCGAACGGAACCGAACGGTGCCGAACTCGGCCGAACTGGGACGAACGGTGCCGAACCGGAGCCGAACGGAGCCGAACGAAGCCGAACTGGGACGAACGGAGCCGAACGGAGCCGGCCCGGCCCGAAGGTTTCCGAACGTCCCCGAAGGTCCCCGAGCGGAGCCGAACCGGTGCCGAAGGTGACCGAAGATGCCCGAGCGGGGTCGACGGGGGCACGCGGAGACACGAGGAGGGGGCGGGGGATCCCCCTCATTAGGACCCCAGAGACCCCCCAGAGACCCCCCAGAGACCCTCATACACCCCCTATAGACACCCATAGACCCCTAGCGACCCCCAATAGACCCCCCCACATAGGTCTCGCCCCATGGGGGGTGTCGAGACACACGTGAAGGGGGATTTGGGGGTCTCCTCCCTCCGGAGGTCCCGGGACTCATCTGAGGGAATGTTTGGGGGTCTCTCCCCTCTCAGGGGGTCTCTGAACTCTGCCAGGGGAGTCCAGGTGCTCGCTTTCAACGTTCCCTGGTGGTCTAGTGGTTAGGATTCGGCGCTCTCACCGCCGCGGCCCGGGTTCGATTCCCGGTCAGGGAACAAGGAAGCTTCTTTTTGTTCCGTTTTTTCCTCCTTCTAATTTCCATTTTTCCCTCTTCCTCTTTCCTCACTCGCCAAACTCCTTTAATAATTAATAGATTTTTTAAAATAAATATGATGCAGAGTATATATAATATACATGATGTACTATATAATGTCTATCTCGTAGTGGCCTCATTAGCCAGCAGTGTGCATGTAACAAATGTGGACAGAGCCTTTCCCAAATCTTCGTTGGCGAAGCCTAGCCACGGTGGTGATGATATAATGTATAACATAAAAATACATTAAAAATATATGTTATACTATAATATTAAGGAAATATTTATAGTATTTGTAATATTGCTAAAGGATTTGTAATATATTATTATTTATAATAAAAACATTTAAATGCATTAAAACATAAAAGTACATTAAAAAGACATAAAAATACGTAAAACCTCCATAAAGCCTCCACAAAAAATACATTAAAATACCTTAAAATCCATTAAAAAAAAATACGTAAAAGCCCATAAAAAACACAGAAAAGCACATAGAAAAAAGGGAGAGGAGGTTAAAAGCCAGTGCTGTCTGTGGCGACGCAGGCGGAGGCACCGCTGGGATTCGAACCCAGGATCTCCTGTTTACTAGACAGGCGCTTTAACCAACTAAGCCACGGCGCCGGCGCTGCCCGGACGCAAGTCAGAGACCATCAGACCCCGTAACCCCTCCCCTCCTCTTCCCCCCCGCGAGATTCGGGATCCCCCAGAAGGGAGACCCCCGAAATCTCCACGTACACACACACGTGTCCCGGAACCCCCTGAGGAGGGAAACCCCCCCCCAAAAACCCTTTTCCCACCTCCATCCTTGTCCCGGTACCTTCCCAAGGGTGGAGAAGCCCCCAAAAAACCCCTTTACAACCCCAGAAAAGGGGGAAAAATGGGGGGGGAGGAAAATGAGGAAAATTAAAGAGGGAAAAAAAGAAAATTAGGAAAAAATAGGGGGGGGGAAAGAAAAAAACTGAAAATTAGTGGGGGAAAGAGGGAGAGGAAAAAAACAAACCTAGCAGAGGATGGTTTCGATCCATCGACCTCTGGGTTATGGGCCCAGCACGCTCCCGCTGCGCCACTCTGCTGCTGGACGAGGGGCTCTTAATTACTCCTAATGAATCATAGTTACTCAAAGCGAGGCTGAAAGTGGGAGCAGTTTAAAAAAATACACAATTTATTGCATGTTATTATACATGTACATATATAGACTGATTGATTGATTTAACCCTTTAATTAATTTACTTATTTATTATCTTTTTCTTTTATCTAAATTTTTATTCAAATTTATCTAATTTATTAATTTAATTTATTCGTTTAGATAATTTAATTAATTTAATTTATTTGTTTAACCTCTTTATTCCTTTAATTTATTTACTTTGATTTACTTATGTTATTCTTTTAATTTGTTTATTTAATTTATTCATTTCATGTGTTTATTCATTTTTTAAAATGTGTTTAAAACCCTCCCCGCTTCCCCGAGTTGGCTCCCCCGGGATTCGAACCCTTGATTTCCGGGGTGGATAAACCACGCCCACAGCACGCCCTCTGATCGGAGACCACGCCTCTATCCACGCCCCTTTCGCTGAAGCCACGCCCCTCCAGCAGCCAGATGGGCGCGGGGCGCGAGTGCGCAGCCGCGGACGAGGTGGCCGAGTGGTTAAGGCGATGGACTGCTAATCCATTGTGCTCTGCACGCGTGGGTTCGAATCCCACCCTCGTCGGTTCCCACGTTTTTGGGGGGGGGCCCAAAACCGCCTTCTTGTGATTGAGGTTCGTTTTTCGGGGGATCTGCAGCAAATCCCGTCCCTTTTCCCTCCTTTTACATCGTTTTTTCCGTCCTTTTTCGTCCTTTTCCCACCCTTTTTAAATCATTTTCCAGCCTTCCCCCACCCTTTCTCCATCATTTTTCCTCCCTTTTCCCCTTTTTCCCCACCCTCTTCCCACCTTTTTCCACCCAAGAGCCCCAAACAGGTAAAAACAGGTTAAAAAAAGGCAAAAAACAGGGAATTTTATTCAACTCCCCTTTTTGGGGGGTCCCCAGGTATTCCCAGCTCATTTCCAGGTGCTTCCATCCCATTCCCAAGTGTTCCCATCCCATTTCCAGGCATTTCTATCCCACTTCCAGGAGTTCCATCCCATTCCCAGGTATTCCCAGCCCATTTCCAAGTGGTTTGGACCCATTTCCAGATGTTTTTATCCCACTTCCAAGAGGTTCCATCCCATTCCCAGGTATTTCCAACCCATTCCCAAGTGTTTCATTCCCACTTCCAGATGCTTTTATCCCATTTCCAGGTGTTTCCAGCCCATTCCAGGTGTTTCCAGCCCATGTTCAGGTATTTCTGTCCCATTCCCGGGTGTGTCCAACTCACTCCCAGGTTCTTCCAACCCACTTCCAGGTGTTCCAGACCCATTTCCAGATGTTTCTGACCCATATCCAGGTGTGTCTGACCCATATCCAGGTGTTTCTATCCCATCCCCAGGTGCTCCCAGTTCATTCCCAGGTGAGTCAGACCCATCTCCAGATGTTCCAGACCCATATCCAGGTGTGTCCAACTCATTCTCAGGTGTTTCAGTCCCATCCCCCGCTGTGTCTATCCCATCCCCAGGTGTGTCTGACCCATATCCAGGTGTGTCTGATCCATCCCCAGGTGCATCTGACCCATATCCAGGTGTGTCTGATCCATCCCCAGGTGTGTCTGACCCATATCCAGGTGTGTCTGATCCATCCCCAGGTGCATCTGACCCATATCCAGGTGTGTCTGATCCATCCCCAGGTGTGTCTGACCCATACCCAGGTGTATCTGATCCATCCCCAGGTGTGTCTGACCCATATCCAGGTGTGTCTGATCCATCCCCAGGTGTGTCTGACCCATATCCAGGTGTGTCTGATCCATCCTCAGGTCTGTCTGACCCATATCCAGGTGTGTCTATCCCATCTCCAGCTGTCTCTGACCCACTCCCAGGTACTTCTAACTCATCCTCAGGTGTGTCCAACCCATCTCCAGGTGTTTCTCTCCCACATGCAGGTGTGTCCGACCCATCCGCAGGTGTGTTGAATCCATCCTCAGGTGTGTCTGACCCATCCCCAGGTGTGCCTGCCCCGCTCCCACCCCCCTCAGGCCTCCCTGCCTGCCCTCCCCAGCACCTGTCCAGGTACCTGTTCACCTCCCCGGCGTGGCTCCGCCTGTCGGGCTCCAGCCGGAGGAGCCTCCGGAGCATCTCCAGCGCCGCCTCCCCCAACCCCTGCCAGGTGTGTGGCACCTCCCCCCCGCCGGTGAGCCCACCTGGCTGCCAGGTGTGGCCCTGCCACACCTGGAACTCCCCGAACTGGGGATCCGGGGGCGCAGCCACCCCCCAGGGGAAGGTGCCGGTGAGGAGGGCGAAGAGGAGGACGCCGAAGGCCCAGGCGTCCAGGCTGGGCTCCAGGCGCAGCGTCTCCGCCTCGCGCAGGTGGCACAGCTCAGGTGCGGCGTAGGGGGCGTGGCCCGAGCCACAGGTGGGCCCCACCTGCCAGCCCATGACGCGGGTGAGGCCGAAGTCGCCCAGTTTGACCAGTTGGCACTGGGGGTCGAAGGCCAGCACGTTGTCCAGCTTCACGTCTCGGTGCACCAGGGCGTGGCCGTGCAGGTAATCCAGGGCCGCGCCCACCTGGGTGGCCACGCGCTTCACCTGCGGCTCAGGAAGGCCCACCTGAGGAGGGGGGGACATGCCTGGTGGGACACAGGGTCATCCAATGTCACCTGGGGTCACCTGAGGTCACCTACGGTCACCTGAAGTCATCATTTGGGGCACCTGTGGGGTCACCTCTGAGTGCAGGGATTCACCTGGGACTCAGGGAGACTCACCTGGGGAGGGGGGGACACACCTGCGGTCACCTGGAGATACCTGGGGTCACCTAGTGTCACCTTGGGTCACCTGTGGGGTCACCTATGAGTGCAGGGGTTCACCTTGTGCTCGGGGAGCCCACAAAGGTCCCAGGCAGGTGCATCCCTCACACCTGTCCCCCCCCAAACACACCTGTGCCCACTCCAGACACACCTGAGCACTCACCCCAGGTGTGAGCAGCCCGCACAGGTCCCCGGCAGGTGCGTGTTCCTGCGCGAAGCCGAAGTGGGTGGGGGTCTCGAAGGCCAGGGGCAGCACCTGCAGGCAGGTGAGCTGCCCCCGCAGGCACAGGTTGGTGCAGAACTCCCGCAGGAAGCCCCACCTGCCCGTCCGGTCCTTCCGCAGCAGCTTCAGCACCACCGGCGCACCTGGGCAGGGGTGGGGACACACCTGGGCACACCTGGAGATGGGTTATACCCCCAGAGACACACCTGGGCACACCTGGGGATGGGTTATATCTCTTATAGACACACCTGGGCACACCTGGGGGCACCTGGGCACACCTGGGGACAGGTTACCGCACCCCATAGAGCACCTCCAAGCCCCTTGGATCTCCCAGGTGTGTTTGGGGGTAGAGCCTGAAGCGTGTCAGGTGTGTCAGGTGCTCACCTGGTGCACAGGTACCCCCAAATCCCCCCTCCCTGAGCCCCCCCGAACCCTCCCAGTACCCCCCCAGCCCCTCACCCCCGTCCCGGGGCTGTGCCAGCACCACGTGCCCATAGGAGCCACTGCCCAGTTCTCCCAGTACGTCCCAGTCCCGCTCCAGTTGGCACTGGGGGAGATCCCGCCCTGTTTGAACCATCAGGTGCTGCAGGAGCCTCTCCTGGGCCTCCCCTTCCTCCTCCTCCTCCTCCTCCTCTTCCTCCTCGGCCGCTGCTTCCATGGGCCCTGGGGACCAGTATGGACCAGTTCACTCCAATACAGCCCAGCCCAGTTTAATCTTCATCCTCCTCACCTTCATCCCCCTCACCTTCATCCCCCTCCTCCTCCACTGGGGCAGCCCACTATAGACCAGTACAGACCAGTACAGTCGATATCAGCCCAGCTCAGATCATTCCATTCCAGTCTGTCCCAGTCAAACCCAGTCCAGTCCAGTATAACCCAACTGAACCCAGTCCAGCCCAGTATAGCCCAATTCAACCCAGTCAAGCCCAGTATAACCCAGTTCAACACAGTGCACCCCAGCTCATCCTAGTCCATCTCCAAATAACCCAGTCCATTCCAGCCCCTTCCACTCCATCCCAGTATAACCCAGTCCATTCCAGTTCACCCCAGTCCAGCCCAATCCATCCCAGTATAATCCAGTCCAACCCAGTCCACTCCAGTCCATCCCAGTCTAACCCAGTCCACCCCAATCCGTCCCAGTACAACTCAGCCCATCCCAGTCCTGCCCAACATCCAGGTCTCCCCCCCATCACCTGCCCCCAGGTGCCACCTGTCCCCCCAACCCACCTGTCCCCGCCCCCTCCGCCCCCCTGCCCCCCCGGTGCCACCCTTCCTGCCGGTGTCCCCAGGGGTGGCCCCGGTGTCTCACCTGTGTCCCCCGGTGGGTCAGGGGGTGTCAGTGCCCCCCCAGGTGCCCCCTCGGCGGCCCCTGCGGTTGTGACTCAGAGTTTCCCGTGCCCGCGGTGCCACCCGGGCCCCGCTAATCTCTGTCACCTGCGTGTGGGGACACGTGTGTGTCACCCACGGCCAAAGATGGGCACGGGGGGGGGACAGAGGGACACTGGGACAAGGGGGGGGCGACAGAGGTGGCACGGGGACATGGAGGACATGAGGGGGACATGGGGGGGACAGAGGGGACAGAGGGACAAGGGGGACATCGGGTGGACACGGGGGGACCTGGAGGGGACACGGGGGTGACATGGGTGTCATGGGGGCTTGGGGGCCATGGGGGGACATCGAGGGGACACGGGGGGCCATGGGGGGACAAAGGGACAAGGAGGAGACAGAGGGACAGGTTGGGGGACAGTGTCTCCAGTGTCTCCAGTCCCCCAGTGCCCCCCCCAGTGTCACCAGTGCCCCCCAGTGCACTGAAACTCCCCCCCAGTGCCTCCCAGTATATCCCAGTATACTCCAGTATCTTCCAGTCTCTCCCAGTATATCCCAGTGCCCCCCAGTCCCTCCCAGTGCCCCTGGTGACGGTGCCACTGGTGACGGTGCCACTGGTGCCACCGGTGCCACCTGGCCCTGTCCCCCCCCCCGGCTATTTCGGGTCCCCCCGCACCTGTCCCTGCCCTTCCCCACCCCGGGCCCCCCGCCAGACCCTCCCCCACCCCGAGGGGACACAGCGGGGGCTCAGGGTACTGGGAGGCACTGGGAGAAACTGGGAGGTACTGGCAGGTACTGGGAAGGAGTTCAGTGCACTGGGAAGAGACTGGGATGGACTGAGGGGAACTGGGGGCGCTGGAAAGGGATTTGGGGACACTGGGAGGGACTGGGAGGGGACTGGGGGGCACTGGGCAGGGGTTTCAGTGCACTGGGCTGTACTGGGCTGTACTGGGCTGTACTGGGAGGTGCCGGGGCCGGGCCAGGTGTTGCCGGGGGGGAATTTGGGGGGTCGTGACCCCCCCCCGGGAGCAGCTGTTCACTAACGAGCTGCCGGGGGTTAATTACCAGCAGGGGATGATTAATTGCCCTCGGCGGGTGATTAATGAGCCCCCGGGAATGATTAATCGCCCTCGGCAGGGGGTATTAATTACCCGCAGGGGGGGGAAGGGATTAATGAGCCCCCGCGGGGTCACGGCCCCGACAGGTGACACCGACAGGTGGGGAGGGGGAGGGAAGGGGACACCGCAGGGGGAGGGGAGGGACTGGGGGGCACTGGGAGGGGGAGGAGAGTGACTGGGAAGGGGCTGGGAGGGACTAGGATATACTGGGAGGAACTGGGATGGACTGGGAGGGAGTTTCAGTGCAATGGAAAGGGAGTGAGATATACTGGGAGAGACTGGGAGGGAGTTTCAGTGTACTGGGAAGGGACTGGAGACACTGGGAGGCACTGGAATGGACTGGGAGTGAGTTTCATTGTACTGGGAAGGGACTGGGAGACACTGGGAGGGGGGCCTGAAGGGACTTGGAGTTTGAGTGCACTGGGAAAGGACTGGGATATACTGGGAGGCACTGGAATGGACTGGGAGGGGGTTTCAATGCACTGGGGGGCACTGGGAGGGGGCTGGGAGGGAGTGGGGCCATACTGGGGGGATACTGGTGGTAAGTTGGGCCGTACTGGGAGTCAGTTGGGCTGTACTGGGGCAATACTGGAGCCATACTGGGACTCAGTGGGGTCATACTGGGGGCAGTTGGGTTGTACTGGGGGATACTGGGACCATACTGGTCACGTCCCATGACCCCTATGGAGCCCATGGCCACGCCCCCAACATGACCACGCCTCCTCAAGGCCCCACCCTCAAGGATGAGACACACTCGGGGGGGGAGGGGCACCTTTATTGACAGGGGGACACAGGTAACACCCCTCCCCCCCGCCAGGTACCCACACATACCCCCTCACCTGGGGCACTGCCCCCCGAGGTGCCCCCTCACCTGCTCACCTGCAGGCACAGGTAGGCAGATGCTCCCCCCAGCACCTCCAAGGTCTCCAGGTGGGCACTGGGCACCTCCTCAGGGGGTTCCAGGTGGGCACTGGGCACCTCCAAAGTCTCCAGGTGGACATTTGTCACCTCCTCCGTGGGCTCCAGGTGGGCACTGGGCACCTCCATCACCTCCAGGTGGGCATTGGGCACCTCTGAGGTCTCCAGGTGGGCACTGGGCACCTCCTCAGGGGGTTCCAGGTGGGCACTGGGCACCTCCAAGGTCTCCAGGTGGACATTTGTCACCTCCTCGGGGGGTTCCAGGTGGGCACTGGGCACCTCTGGTGTCCCCAGGTGCACAGAGGGCACCTCCAAGGTTTCCAGGTGGGCACTGGGCACCTCTGTGGGCTCCAGGTGGGCACTGGGCACTTCCTTGGGGGTCTCCAGGTGGCCACTGGGCATCTCTGATGTCTCCAGGTGAGCACTGGGCACCTCCAAGGCTTCCAGGTGGGCGTGAGGCACCTCCATCATCTCCAGGTGGGCACTGGGCACCTCCGTGCCGAGTTCCAGGGTTACAGGGGGCACCTCCAAAGTCTCCAGGTGGGCACTGGGCACCTCTGAGGTCTCCAGGTGCACAGGGGGCACCTCCAAGGTTTCCAGGTGGGCACTGGGCACCTCCTCCATGGTCTCCAGATGGACATTGGTCACCTCAGGTGGTGGTGGCAGCACCTGGAGCTGGACATTGGTCACCTGGGAGGGCGGTGGCATCGCTTGGAGCTGGACTTTGGTCACCTCAGTGGCCTGGAGATGGACATTGGTCATCTCAGGTGGTGGTGGCAGCACCTGGAGCTGGACATTGGCCACCTCACCTGCTCGGAGCTGGACACAGGTGACACCTGAGGGTGGGGGCTGCGCCTGGAGCTGGACATTGGTCACCTCAGGGGGCGGGGGCAACACCTGGAGCTGGACATTGGCCACCTCACCTGCTTGGAGCTGGACACAGGTGACATCCAGGGGTGGTGGCAGCACCTGGAGCCGGACTTTGGTGACCTCAGGTGGAGGTGGCAGCACCTGGAGCTGCACTCTGGTGACACCTGAGGGTGGTGGCAACGCTTGGAGCTGGACATTGGTCACCTCAGGTGGCGGTGGCAACACCTGGAGCTGGACTTTGGTCACCTCGGAGGGCGCTGGCAGCACCTGGAGCTGCAGCCCTGTGACACCTGTGACACCTGGCACTCCTGTCACACCTGGGATACCTGTCACCCCTGTCACCCCTGTCATACCTGTCACCCCTGTCATACCTGTCACCCCTGTCACCTCGGTGGCCTGGAGCTGCACCCCTGTGACACCTGCAACACCTGTCACACCTGTGACACCTGTGACACCTGTCACACCAGTAATACCTGGGACACCTAGGACACTTGTCACCCCTGCCCCCTCTGTCACACCTGTCACCTCCCTGCCCTGCACCTGGACGTTGGTGACCTCCGGCAACACCTGGAGCTGCACACCTGGCACACCTATGACACCTGGCACCCCTGCCACACCTGTCACCTCAGTGGCCTGGAGCTGCACACCTGGCACACCTGTCACACTTTTGACACCTGTTACCCTGCTCACACCTGCCACACCTGGAACAGCTGTCATCCCTGTCACTCCTGTCCCCTCCCCCCCCCGCACCTGGATGTTGGTGACCTCCGGCAACACCTGGAGCTGCACACCCGGGACACCTGTGATCCCTGTGACACCTGTCACCTCGGTGGTCTGGAGCTGCACACTTGGAACACCTGTAACACCTGCCACACCTGTCCCACCTGCCACACCTGTGACCCCTGATACACCTGGAGCACCTGTGACCCCTGCCACACCTGTCACCTCGGTGGCTTGGAGGAGCTGCACACCTGCCATGCGTGCCCCACCCGTCACACCCGTGACCCCTGCCACACCTGTCACACCTGTCGCCATCCCTGCCGCCTCAGCCACCTGTACCTGCACACCTGCAGGCCCCATCCCACCCCTCAGCACGATCACACTCGTCCCCGCCCCCTCCTGTCCCGCCCCAGGGGGCACCACCAGGACGCTCTGCCAGGCCTGTGGCCCCTTCCCCACCTGCGCCAGGTGAGCCCGGGCGGGCACCTGGGCGGGCTTGGCGGGGCCGGGCAGCAGCAGCACCTTGCGGGGGGCGGCGGGCGGGAGGGGCGGCCCCCCCCGCAGCAGCAGACAGGTCGGGGGGCGCGGCTCGGGCGTGCGGTGGGTGCGCAGGTGGCGCTGCAGGTAGGCGGCCACCACGAAGGCCTTGGGGCAGGCGGGGCAGCGGAAGGGCCGTGCGGCCGAGTGGGTGCGGCGGTGCAGGTGCAGGTTGGAGGAGTGGGTGAAGCTCTTGCCGCAGGTGCCGCAGGTGTAGGGCCGCTCCCCCGTGTGCACCCGCAGGTGCTGCCGCAGGTTGGCCGCCTGTGCAAAGCCCTTCCCGCAGGTGCCGCAGGTGTGGGGCCGCTCCCCCGTGTGGGTGTGGCGGTGCCGCCGCAGGCTCGACGAGTTCTTGAAGGCCTTGGGGCAGACGGGGCAGCGGTAGGGCCGCTCGCCCGTGTGCGCCCGCAGGTGGTACTGGTAGTGCGACGCCCACTTGAAGGTGAGGCCGCACTGGGCGCACTCGAAGGCCCGGATGCCCGTGTGCACCCTCAGGTGAGTCTGGAGCAGCGAGGAGCGCTTGAAGGCCTTGCCGCAGGTGGCGCAGGCGTAGGGCCGCTCACCCGTGTGGTCCCGCAGGTGGTAGCGCAGCCCCGAGGAGCCCTTGAAGGCTTTGCCACACTCGCCACACCTGTACGGCCGCTCGGGGGGCGGCGGCGGCTCCTCGGGGGCGGGTGCGACCTCGGCAGCCTCGCCCAGGGCGTGGCCGAGCGGCGCCGCCAGGTGAGCGCAGGGCTTGCCGCAGGGTCCGCCCCGGGGCCGCTCGGGCAGGTGAGGCCGCGCTGAGGGGCTCTTGGGGCCCTTCCCGCAGGAGAGGCAGCGCTGGGGCTGCGCCGGGGGCGGCCTGGCCGCCTCCCGCCCCGCGCAGGTGAGGCCCCTCCGGGGTGGCTCCTCGGGGGTGTCGGGGCCGCAGCCCGGCGGGTGCCTCTGCGGGCAGGTGAGTGCGGCCGAGGGGGTGTGTCCTGGCGGGTGGGCGGGGCCATGGGTGCGGCGGTGCAGGTGCAGGTTGGAGGAGTGGGTGAAGCTCTTGCCGCAGGTGCCGCAGGTGTAGGGCCGCTCCCCCGTGTGCACTCGCAGGTGCTGCCGCAGGTTGGCCGCCTGTGCAAAGCCCTTCCCGCAGGTGCCGCAGGTGTGGGGCCGCTCCCCCGTGTGGGTGTGGCGGTGCCGCCGCAGGCTCGACGAGTTCTTGAAGGCCTTGGGGCAGACGGGGCAGCGGTAGGGCCGCTCGCCCGTGTGCGCCCGCAGGTGGTACTGGTAGTGCGACGCCCACTTGAAGGTGAGGCCGCACTGGGCGCACTCGAAGGCCCGGATGCCCGTGTGCACCCTCAGGTGAGTCTGGAGCAGCGAAGAGCGCTTGAAGGCCTTGCCGCAGGTGGCGCAGGTGTAGGGCCGCTCACCCGTGTGGCCTCGCAGGTGGTAGAGGAGGGCGGAGGAGCCCTTGAAGGCCTTGGGGCACTCGGGGCACTTGTAGGGCCGCTCACCAGTGTGGCTGCGCAGGTGGTGGGACAGGCGAGACGACCAGCGGAACGACTTCCCACACTCCCGGCAGGTGAAGGGATGCTCGGGGACGCCTGGAGCGGGGGCGGTGCCCGCCATGGTCACACCTGAGGGGGAGACGGGGAGAAGGTGAGATCTCAGACATGAAATATTGGGGGCAGGTGAGACTCCAAACCTGAAACACGGGGGGCAGGTGGGACTCCAGACCTGGCATAGGGGGACACAGGGACAGGTGAGACCTAGCACGGAAGGTGGGGGGACACACACAGAGACAGCGCATAGGGGGCGTGGCCAACGCAGGGGGGCGTGACCAGAAACCCTCCGTCCCCCCTCCGTCCCCTCAGGCCGCGCCCACGCCCCGCGTGAGGCCACTCAAGCCCCGCCCCGTCCTCTTCAGGCCCCGCCGCGCGCGAGCCCCGCCATGCCACGCCCCCTCGCCTCGGGCCCCGCCCTGCCCTCCCCTCAGGCCTCGCCCCCTCCGCCCCTCAGAGTCACCTCCCCTTCCCCCCCAGGCCCCTCCCCGCGCAAGCGCCGCCGCCGCGGCCCCGCCGCTTCCTCCTCCTCCTCCTCCTCCTCCTTTTCCTCCTCCTCCCGGTCCTCGCTCACCCGCCGGGGCAGGGCCGGGATCTCGGAGGCTCCTCCGGGGCCCGAGCCGGGGCAGGGCCGGACCCGCCGCTGCCGCCGCCGCGCAACGACCGGGCCGCGCCGCCTCACGAGGCCACGCCCCCTCCCTCACGAGGCCACGCCCCACCCTGAACGCACAGCGGCGGAGGCCACGCCCCCTCCAGCCAGGCCACACCCCCACCGTCGCATTTTGGGAGATTTTACTGGGTTTTCCCGGGTTTTACTGGTTTTTATTTTAGGGGCGTTACAGGTATTTTAGGGAGTTACAGCTGCTTTGAGGGGGGTCATGGGTTTTTTGAGAGGGTCACAGGTATTTTAGGGAGGTTACAGATCCCCAGTATGGCCCCAGTGGCCCCCCTCCAGTATCCCCCCAGAATGGCCCCAGTATCCTCCCAGTACAGCCCCAGTATCCAACAGACCCCTAGAACAGGTCACAGGCATTTTTTGGTGTGTGGGGGTCCCAGGTCATTTGGGGGGGGTCCAGGTGATTTTGGGGGGTCCCAGGTATTTTTGGGGGGTCCCAAGATATTTTGGGCTGGTCCCAGGTGATTCTGGGGGGGGCTCCTATGGCTCAGGTGAGGTCCCAGCTTCCTCTGGCATCTGGAGCAGGGGCTTGTCTGCAAAATATGAGGGGGTCAGGGAGGTCTTGGGGGGACTTGGGGGTCTTGGGAGGGGTTTAGGGGGATCTTGGTGGGATTGGGAGGGATTTGGGGGAGGTTTGGGGGGGGGGTTGGGGGTTCTTGGGGGGTCCTGGGAGTCTTGGGAGGGGTTTTGCAGGGGTTTTGGTGGGTTTGAGAGGGGGTTGGAGGGTCCCTGGGGTGTCCTATTGGATCTTGAGGGGTTGGAAGGGCTTGGGAGGGTTTTTTAGGGGGGTTGAGGGCTCCTGGGGGGTCTTTGGGGGTCTTGGGAGGGGGTTTGAGGGGTCTTAGGGATCTTGGGAGGGGTTTGGAAGGGGTTTGGGGGGGGCTGGGGGTCCTAGGGGGGTCCTGGGGGTCTTGGGAGGGGATTTGGGGGCTCTGGGGGGGTTTTGGGGGGTCCCTGGGGAGTCCCCCGGCCTTACCTGTGAAGTGCCGGCCCTGCCCGGCACACCTGGCCCACAGGTAGAGCCCCAGGAGGACCCCGCAGAGCCCCCCCACCACCCCCAGCAGCCCCTCCAGCACCGAACACGAGCCCAGCAGGTCTGCAGGTGAGACAGGTGAGACAGGTGAGCACAGGTGACAGATGATGACGTACAGGTGAGGACAGGTGAGAACAGGTACCCACAGGTGCCTCACCTTCCAGCTCCTCGCAGGCCACTCGGGCAGCCCCACCTGCGTGGCAGGTGCCCGGCCCCGCCCCCTCCCTCAGGCACTCCAGGAGCAGCATCTCAGAGCCCCGACAGGTGAGACCCTCCAGCGCCACCCCCGGGGCCAGGGGAGCGCCGACAGGTGCGCTGAGGGCGGGGCCGCAGCCCAACTCCTTGCACACCACCTGTGCCTCCAGCAGGCTCCAGGTGCGGCCGCACACGCCCAGCCAGGTGTGGTTGTGCAGCACCTGCACCTGCCCCGCGCAGGGCCCGGGGCCGTCCCGCAGCCGCACCTGCAGGGGGGTGGAACCTGCGAGGGAGGGGCACACACCTGAGCACACCTGAGAATCCCCCCTGGACCCACCTGAGCACCACCTAGACCCGCTCCAGCCCCACACCTGAGCACACCTGAGCCCACCGCCCCTCCCGCTCCCCCCTCCCACCCCACAGTCCCCCCCGCCTCCCCTGCGCCCACCTGCGCCTCACCTGTGCACACCACGCCCGCGTCCTCGCCGTGGTTGCAGTCGTGCTCGCCCCAGGTGTGCAGCTGGCACTGCGCCAGCTCCTGCTCCCTACCTGTGCAGTGGGCGCCGTCCAGCCAGATGGGATCCGCCCCCCGGCCGAAGTGGGCGTGGCCGGGCGCGGCGAGGGCGTGGCCGCAGCCCAGCTGGCGGCAGATCACCTGCGCGTCCTGCAGGTCCCAGGTGTCGTCGCAGACGGTTCCCCACTTGTGCTCGCGGAACAGCTCCACCCGCCCCGCGCAGGCGCTGGAGCCGTTGGCCAGGCGCACCTGGAGCTGCGACGCCGCCTCCGCACCTGTGGGGCAGGACAGGTGTGGCGCTCCTGGGCGGGGCTCCAGGTGTGGCTGGGGTGTGGCTTCAGGCGGGAAAAGGGGTTCTGGGGCCAACAGGTGAGCATTGGGAGGGGTTTGGGGGTCGACAGGTGGCTCCGGGAGGGTCTTGGGCTCGGGAGTGAGCAGGTGTGGTTCTGGGTGGGTTTAGGTCGGTGATGGGGTGGAGAAAGGTGTTCTGGGGCCAACAGGTGAGTCTGGGAGGGTTCTGGGCTCAGGTGTGGTCACAGATAGGTCCAACCAGATAAACCCCCCCTTCCCCACCTCCCTGAGCCCCCACCCACCCCTCCCCAAGCCCCACCCGCCTCACCTGCACACACCACGCCCACGTCAGCGCCGTGCTCACAGCTGGTGTCTCCCCAGGGCCCCACCTGGCACTCACCCAGGTGGTCCTCGGTGCCCGTGCAGGTGACCCGGTCCAGCCACACTGGCCCCTCCCCCTGCCCGAAGTGGGCCCCACCTGGCGCCGACAGGGCGGGGCCACAGCCCACCTGGCGACAGACCACCTGAGCCTCGGCCAGGCCCCAGGTGTGGCCGCAGAGCGTCCCCCACCTGTGCAGGTAAAGCACCTCCACGCGCCCCGCGCAGCGCCCGGGGCCGCCCACCAGGCGCAGCGGGACAGGTGAGGGTGGGGCCAGGGCGGGACCTGGGTGGGCAGGGAGAGAACAAGAGGAGAGTCAGGATAGGTGTGGAGGGGGTCAGGTGTGTCTCAGGTGTGACCCTGAAGTCCAGGTGTGACCCCAGGGACAGGTGTGACCCCAAAGTCCAAGTGTCTCCCAATGTCCAGGTGTGTCCCCACCTCAGCTGTCCCCCCCCAGCTGTGTCCCCCCCACTCACCGTTCAGGGACAGGTAGAGGAGCAGCCCCAGGTGGCTCTGCAGGTAAAGGAGCCTCATGTCGGGAGTGCACACCTGGGCACAGGTGAGGTCCCAGCAGGGGCTGAGGTGGGCACAGGTGTGGCCTGCACAGGTGAGAATGTATGTCTAGAACAGATGACGTCACAGGTGAGAAGGTGTATCCTGCACAGCTGAGAAGGTGTGTCCTGGACAGGTGAGTGCCCCCCCAACACCTGAGGACCCCCAGTCACACCTGAGTCCCTCCAACACACCTGAGGACCCCCAAACGCACCTGGGAACACCCAGACAAACCTACGTCCCCCCAGTGCTTTAAGGACCTGCCACACCTGAGTTCCCCCCACACCTGAGACCCCCCAGACACACCTGGGGGCCCCCAGACACACCTGAGCCCCCCCCCCCAGCGGTTTTAGGGACCCCGAGACACACCTGAGCCCCCCAGGTGGGATTTACCTGCCCCCCCGAACCAGGTGCGGCCCCCTCAGGTGTCCCCTCCGCGTGCCGGGGCTGGGGGAGGGGGAACCTCTGGACCCTCCTGGGTTTGTCCCGGTTTTCTTCCTGGAAAAGCCGCTGATGCAACCGCGGGGTCACCGGGGGGGGGGGGAAGGGTCACCTGGACACCTGGCGCAGGTCCAGGGGAGGAGGGGCCACCCCAGTTCGCCCTCCCAGTTGAATGCCAGGACCCCTTCCCTCCCCCCCACCTGGGACCAGCTCACCTGGGCCGGGATGGGGGGCTCAGGTGGCTCAGGTGGGCACCGGACCCTCCCCAGGGGGGACCCCCTCACCTGGAGGGGGGCGGCGCTGAGGACCCTCCTGGCCGTGACGTACCTGTGCGGTGAGTGATGTCATGGGGGGGCCGGGGGGGTTGGGGGCCCAGTTTGGGGGATTCTGACCCAAAATTGAAGGATTTTGACCTAAAATTGAAGGATTTTGACCCAAAATTGAAGGGTTTTGGTCCAAAACAGAAAGATTTTGCCCCCAGATTGAAGGGGGTTGACCCGGAATTGAAGGATTTTGACCCAAAACTGGAGAGGTTTGACTTAAAATTTAAGGATTTGGACCCAAAATTGGGTATTACCTCAAAATCAACATATTTTGCCCCCAAATCAACGTATTTTGACCCAAAATTGATATCTTGCCCTGTTTCAAAGAATTCTACTCCAAAATTGGCATCCTTTGCCCCAAATCGATGGATTTTACCCTGAAATCAAAGGGTTTGCCCCAAAACCAACATTCCCCCCTGCCCCTTCCCTTAAAAAACCATGAAAAACATGATTTTCCACCATTTCTCCCTAGGTTTTTTTTCCCCAGGAATTCCTGGGCTCGGGGCCAAATTCCCCCTTTTCGGCCCCACATCGATTTTTTGGGGGCAAAAGTCGCGATTTTGGGTCATTTTGGTTTGTTTGGGGACCCGGCTGAGCCCGGTCACGTGATTTCCCGGCCCCGGGACCTTCAACTCCAACAGTTTTTCACGATATTCCCAAGTTTTCCACATTATTCCCCACTTTTTCCCAATTTCCCCCCATTTTCCCCCGATTTTCCTTTCACCTTTCTTCCCTTTTCCCATTTTTTTTTCTCCACTTTTCCCAATTTCCCCCTTTTGGGGATCTCCCTGCGCCTCCGGGGCGGTCCCTGAGCTCACCTGTTCCCTTTCCCTGTCCCAGGTGTGTCCCCGTCCCCCCCGGGGGTCTCCGTGCGCCTCCAGGGGGGTCCCGACGGCTGCTCGGGGCGGGTTGAGGTGCTGCACAACCTCACCTGGGGCACCGTGTGCGACGACGGCTGGGGCGTGGCCGAGGGCGAGGTCACCTGCGCCCAGGTGGGCTGCGGGCGGCTGCGGGCGCTCGCCCCCGGCGCCAGGTACGGCGAGGGGGAGGGGCCCATCTGGCTGGACGAGGTGAAGTGCGCGGGGCACGAGGGGCACCTGGAGCAGTGCCGGGCGCGGCCCTGGGGGCAACACAACTGCGCCCATGGCGAGGACGTGGGCGTCGAGTGCGCAGGTGAGGGGCCGCCCGCCCGCGCTTCCCGCCTTCTCCTCCCTCTGCCCCATTTCCCCCCACTTTTCTTCCATTTCCCCCCAGTTTTCCCCTATTTTCCTCGATTTTTCCCTAACTTTCTCTGATTCCTTCTGATTTCCCTCAGTTTCCCCCCTGTCTCATCTGTTTCACCTGTCTCACCTGTCCCACTTGTCTCACCTGTCCAGGGACCCATTTGTCCCCCGTTTCTCCCCTTTTTATCCCATTTCTCCCTCTTTTCCCCCCCATTTTCCCCCCTCACTTGCCTCACCTGTCTCATCTGTCTCACGTGTCTCACCTGTTCCACCTGTCCCACCTGTCTTACCTGTCCCACCTGTCTCACCTGTCCCCCCAGACTCGGTGACGTCATCACTGGGCTCCCTGCAGCTGCGGGAGGGCCCCGATCGCTGCTCGGGGCGGGTGGAGCTGCTGCACCTGCACAGGTGGGGCACGGTCTGCGACGACGGCTGGGACCTGCAGGATGCTCAGGTGATCTGCCACCAGCTGGGCTGCGGCCACGCCCTCGCCGCGCCCGGCCGCGCCCACTTCGGCCGGGGCCACGACGTCATCTGGTTGGACGAGGTGAACTGCACCGGGACGGAGAATTCCATCCTGGAATGTCCCACCAAGCCCTGGGGGGACAACAACTGCTTCCACGGGGAGGACGCCGGCGTCATCTGCTCAGGTGAACTCACCTGGGCACACCTGGGGACATCTGGGGACACACCTGGGGATATCTGGGGACACCTGGGGCACACCTGGGAAGACACCTGGGGCATGCCTGGGGATAATTGGGACACACCTGGGGATACCTGGACACACCTGGGATACACCTGGGGCACACCTGGGTCTCACCTGGCTCAGGTGCATGGCCACAGAACCACATCCCGCTGGAGTTTGAGACTTACCTTTGACCACACCTGCCGCCACCTCTCCCCACCCCCTGCCCTCCCCAGCCCATCCAGGTGAGCTCACCTGTGTCATTGCAGCCTCCAGGATGGCAGTGCCCACCGAGGTGCGCTTGGCCAACGGCTCCACCCGCTGCCAGGGGCAGGTGCAGGTGTTCTACGGGGGCACCTGGGTGGCCCTGTGCGACCACGGGTGGGGCCTGGCCGAGGCCCAGGTGGTCTGCAGGCAGCTGGGCTGTGGCCACGCCCTCTCCGCACCTGGAGGCTCCTGGTTCGGGCGGGGGCAGATGAAGGTGTGGCCAGGGAGCATCACCTGCATGGGGACGGAGCAGGAGCTCCTGGGCTGCCAGGTGAAGCCCTGGGAGAACCGCACGTGTCACCTGGGCGGGGCAGCAGGCGTGGTCTGCACAGGTGAGCAGCACCCTGGGGACACACACACACCTGGAGGGAGCTCATCTGGGGTTTCCACCTGGTTTTGGGGTCTGGGAGGGGGTTTCAGCGCTCACCTGGCGCCCCTGAGGTGGCCACAGGTGGGGCAGGTGAGAAGGGTGGTCCAGGTGTGTTTGGGGTGGTTGGAGGCACCTGAGGAGGTGCTGGGGACACAGCTGGTCAAGGCTCAGCACTTGAGAAGGTGCCAGGGCAGCACCTGGACAGGTACCAGGGTGCTCCAGGTGTGTCTCGACCCTCTCCCTCCTCCCACCTGTGCCCCCCTCTGCCCCCCAGGTAACCCCGAGGCCGACCAAGTGCGCCTGGTGAGCTCCGGCAGCCGCTGCGCCGGGAGGGTCGAGGTGTTCCACAACGGCAGGTGGGGCACGGTCTGTGATGACACCTGGGACCTGGCGGACGCCCAGGTGAGTCCCGGGGGAGTCAGGTGAGGCTGGAGAGGGGCAGGTGGGGCTGGGGAGGCTCGGGTGGATCCTATGGGTGGGTGCTGGGGGTGCTCAGGTGAGTCTGGAGGATGCTCATGTGGGTCCTGAGGACACTCAGGTGTGTCCTGGGCCCGCCCAGGTGGTCTGTCGCCAGGTGGGCTGCGGGAAGGCCCTGTCGGCACCTGGGAGGGCCCAATTCGGGCGGGGCACTGGCTTCATCTGGTTGGACGAGACCAACTGCACGGGGGCGGAGCCTCACCTGTCCGCCTGCCCCGCCCGGCCCTGGGGTCGCAACGACTGCTACCACGGCGAGGACGCAGGTGTGGTGTGCTCAGGTGAGCTCCGGGACAGGTGAGGGGGGTGGCAGGACCCCCAGGTCCCCTCTGTGTCCTTCCCACTCCACCTGTGCCAGGTGAGCTCTGGGGACAGGTGAGAGGAGTATCAGGGCCCCCAGGTGCTCCAGGCAGAGGGGGTTTTGGGCCTCACCTAGGTGTTCCCCCCACCTTTCCCAGGTAGAAGAGGAGGTGAA
This sequence comes from Chiroxiphia lanceolata, assembly GCF_009829145.1. Classification (NCBI taxonomy): domain Eukaryota; kingdom Metazoa; phylum Chordata; class Aves; order Passeriformes; family Pipridae; genus Chiroxiphia; species Chiroxiphia lanceolata. The sequence continues at coordinate 48,502 of NW_022476527.1, forward strand.
GACAACCCAGAGCTCACCTGGGGGGAGTTACCTGAGCTCCTTTCTCACCCAGGTGTGTCTTTCCAGACTCCCTGATCCCGGAGCCACCTCACCTGCGCTTGACCAACGGCTCCCACCGCTGCGCCGGGCGGGTGGAGCTGCTTCACCTGGACAGGTGGGGCGGAGTCTGTGCCGGGGGCTGGTCCCACGAGGCCGCCCAGGTGGTCTGTCGGTACCTGGGCTGCGGCACCGCCCTGCGAGGGGCGGAGTTCGGCACACCTGGGCAGGTGTGGCTCGACCAGGTGAGCTGCCAAGGGACAGAGAAGAACCTCGGGGAGTGTCGGACGAGCCCATGGGCCCAGCGCACCTGTGAGGGTGGGAGAGCCGCAGGTGTGGTGTGCTCAGGTGAGGCTCGAGGTGCCTGGGCAGGGAGAACAGGGGATTCCCCCCCCCCAGGCAGGTAGAACAGGTGATTCCCCCCAGCAAGGTACCACCTTCCCCTGGGTCCTGCCGTTCTCAGGTGTGGTTTAGGGCGTAACCCATTCACTTCACACCTGTAATCCCCCCCCGCCAGGTGCCGCCCTCCCCCGCAGGTAACCAGGTGTGCCCTTCCCCCCTCCCCTGCCGGCAGGTGCAGAGCCGTCGGGCGGTGCCCAGGTGCGCCTGGTGGGCGGCCCAGGTGAGTGCGCGGGGCGGGTCGAGGTGCTCCACGCCGGCGCCTGGGGGACGGTCTGCGACGACACCTGGGACTTCGCCGCCGCCGCCGTCGTGTGCCGCTCCCTGGGCTGCGGCCAGGTGATCTCGGCCCCGCCCCGCGCGCGCTTCGGGGAGGGGCGTGGCCCCATCTGGCTGGACGGGCTCACCTGCCAGGGCCATGAGGGGCACCTGGGCGAGTGTCGCCACAAGAGCTGGGGCATCCACGGCTGCGAGCACAACGAGGATGCCAGCGTGGTGTGCGCAGGTGAGCTGCAGTGGAGGGGCAGGTGGGCTCAGGTGTGCGCAGGTGAGCAGCAGGTGCCCCAAACCCCCCCTCACCTGACCAGGTGTGTGTCCCCTCACCTGCAGGCTCTCACCTGGCCGACCTGACCCACCTGCGCTTGGCCGATGGTGCCGACAGGTGCTCGGGGAGGGTGCAGGTGCTCCACGCCGGGCGCTGGGGCGGGATCTGCGCCCACTCCTGGCACCTGGCGGCCGCCCAGGTGGTCTGTGCCCAGGTGGGCTGTGGGGGGGCAGCGGGTGTGAACCAGGTGAGGCCAGGCGAGGGCGAGCTCACCTGGCTGGAGGCTGTTACCTGCCGGGGGGACGAGGGGGCCCTCCTGGAGTGCCAGGTGAAGGGTTGGGGGGGGCCCCGCACCTGCAGCCATGGAGGACACGCCTATGTCATCTGTAGAGGTGAGTTTGGAGGGGGCCACAAACACCTCCCCCAGAGACCCTCTCTGGGCTCAGGTTACCCCACAAAGACCCCCCAAATCCCCAGAGACCCCCTAATGTCCCCCAATGTCCCCATGACCCCCCCAAAACCCACCAGAGACCCCCCAGTGTCCCCAAACCCCCCAGAGCCCCCCTGGCACCCTAAAAACACCCTTGGGGACCTCAGAAACACCCCCTGGCACCCCAAAACCGCCAGGTAACCACAGAGGCAGGTGAACACCTTGGGAGGGGACACCATTGGCCAGATAACCACACCTGGCCAGGTACCCACACCTGGCCGTGTCTCCTGTTTTCCAGGTGTGACCCAGGGGCGCTCCGGTGAACCTGAAAGCTCAGGTGAGCCAGGTGAGCTCCGCCTGGCTGACGGCCCCCACCGCTGCTCGGGGCGCGTCGAGGTTCTCCACAACCACACCTGGGGCACCGTCTGCGGCCGCACCTGGGACCTGGCGGCTGCCCAGGTGGTCTGCCATCACCTGGGCTGCGGCCACGCCCTCAGCACACCTGGAGCCGCCCGTTTTGGGGCGGGGTCCGGTCCCACCTGGCTGGACGGCTTCAGGTGCGTTGGCAACGAAACCACCATCGCCCAGTGCCCGGGCAGCACCTGGGGGCGGCACACCTGCGACCACCTGGACCACGCTGGGGTCGTGTGCTCAGGTAACCCTCCTAGGTGACCCCCCAGGTGTCCCCACCTGTGCTGGAAAGGGAAGGCAGAACAAGCATCCAGGTGTGTGCAGGTCCCCTCTAACCCCCCTTCCCACCTGTGCAGGTGCCCCCCCAGCAGGTAACTCCAGCTCGGGTGAGGTGAGGTTGGTGGACGGGCCTCACCTGTGCATGGGGCGTGTCGAGGTGCTCCATGACGGCCAATGGGGGACGATCTGTGATGACAGCTGGGACCTGAAGGAAGCCCAGGTGAGTCTGGGGGGGCTCAGGTGTGTCCTGGGTGTGCCCAGGTGTCCTGGGTGACACTCAGGAGAGTCCCTGGGCGTTCCCAGGTGGTCTGTCGCCAGGTAGGCTGCGGGGAAGCCCGGGCTGCCCATGGCCACGCCCATTTCGGGCAGGGGGCGGGGCCCATCTGGCTGGATGACATCACCTGCACGGGGGATGAGACGCACCTGGCGCAGTGCCGCGCCCAGCCCTGGGGGAACAACAACTGCCACCACGGCGAGGACGCGGGTGTGGTGTGCTCAGGTGAGCCCAGGTGGGCTCAGGTAACCTCCACATCAACCCCACCCTCCCACCCCACCTCATCCCCCCCAGATAACCCCCTGCCCACCTCACCTTTCCCCTCACTCTCCCATTACCTGCCCAGGTGCCAACGTGACGGAGGAGCAGTTCCAGGTGCGCCTGGTGGGCGGCCCCACCCCCTGTGTGGGGCGGGTGGAGGTGCTGCACGAGCACAGGTGGGGCACGGTCTGCGACGACACCTGGGACCTGTGGGACGCGCGGGTCACCTGTCGCCAGCTGGGCTGTGGGGACGCCGTGGCCGCCCCCGGCCACGCCCACTTCGGGGAAGGAGCGGGGCCCGTCCTGCTGGACCAGGTGGGCTGCACAGGTGAAGAGAACACCTTGGAAGAGTGCGACAAGGGCCCCTGGGGGGTCCACAACTGCAACCACGAGGAGGACGCAAGCGTGGTGTGTACAGGTGAGGGGCGGGGCGGGGGAGGGGGCTCAGGTGGGGCTGGGGAGGGGCAGGTGTGCTCAGGTAACACAGACAGGAGGCTGTCGGTGTGCCCAGGTGTGCTCAGGTGTGTGCCCCTCCCTCGCAGGTTCCACCCCCCTGCAGGTGCGGCTGCGGGACGGCCCCGGGCCCTGCGCGGGGCAGGTGCAGGTGCTGCACAACCACACCTGGCTGGGCGTGTGCGGCCGCACCTGGAGCCTGCTGGAGGCACAGGTGGTGTGCAAGGAGTTGGGCTGCGGCTTCGCCCTCAGCGCACCTGTCGGCGCTCACCTGGCCCCGGGGGCGGCGCTGGAGGGTCTCACCTGTCGGGGCTCCGAGACGCTGCTCCTGGAGTGCCTGAGGGAGGGGGCGAGGCCGGGCACCTGCCACGCAGGTGGGGCCGCAGGTGTCGTGTGCGCCACGCCCAAAGGTGAGGCACAGGGAGGGGAGGGAGGTGTCAAGGTGGGGGGATGGGTGTGACAGGTAGAGCCAGGATAGGTGTGAAGAGGTAGGACTTGTGGGACAGGTGAGAAGGGTGGAGCCAGGACAGGTGTGACAGGTAGGGGTGGGACAGGTGACTCACCTGCACAGGTAACTGAAGTTGAATGTTCCAACCCCCCCTTCCCCTCTCACCTAATTAACCCCTCCCACACGTGGTGCACATAAGGCCAGGTTTGGGGGATTCTCACCTGTCCCCTCCCCACCAGGTGTGCCCCCCACCTGTGCACCCCTGGTGGCCCTGCTGGGGCTGCTGATGTCACTCAGTGGGGTCCTGCTCTGGCTCACCTTGAGGACCAGGTGTGTGGGAGAAGCCCCAGGTAAAGGTGAGTCCTGCCACCCTGAAGTGTGTCCCAGCTGTCTCCAGGTGTGTCCCAGGTATCCCCAGGTGTATCCTAGGTGTTCCCCAGGTGTCACCAGGTGTGTCCTCTCCCCCCACAGGTCACCTGGGGGCCATTTACCTGCCCAGGAGGGTCCCCCCTGAAGAGGTGGAGACGCTGCAGCTCATCAAGGACGACAACCCCTGACCTCACCTGTCACCTCTCACCTGTCCCCCCCAAACACACCTGGGGGGCTCAGGTGTCCCCACACACCTGGGGCAGATGGAAGGGGGCAAGAAAAGTGGGAAAATGGGGTGGAAATCAATAAAATTGGAGGTTTCAGCCATCCAGGTGAGACGGGTGTGAATTCTCGGGGGGAGGGGGGATTGACCCTCCAGGTGTGAATTTTGGGGGGTCCCCAAACCCTCCAGGTGTGAAATCAGGTGAGAACACCAATGATGTCATTAATTAACCATCATTTAATTAGCATATGCCCCGCCCAGGTGCACCCAGACCCCACCCCCAGCACTACAGGTACCACCCAGGTGGGACAGGTGAGTCCCAGGTGTCCACAGGTGAGACTCAGGTGAGCCTCAAGTGCCCACAGGTGAGACTTAGGTGCCTACAGGTGAGTTGTCCCATCCAAAGGGGGACAAATCCGGGATCGAGGAATCTGGGAAGAAGGATCCAGGTGAGCACCTGCCCAGTCCCAGGTGCACCTGGGGCGCCAGGTGTGGCTGTTCCACCCCAAAAATCCAGGTGAGGGCTCAGGTGAGGTGTGCACACCTGGCCTCAGGTGTGTCGGGGGTCCCACAGGTCCTGGGGGTGTGTCCAGTGATGTCACAGCTCAGGTGTCGTGGTTCAGGTGCTGGTTTTGGGGACCACACCTGTCCAGGTGTGCAGGTCCAGGGTCCGCTCACCTGGGGCTCAGGTGTCACAGTTCAGGTGTTGCTGCTGAAGGTTCTCAGGGTGCACACCTGTCCTGGCTCCCTTCACCTGTCTCTCAGGTGTCCTGACACAGGTCCATCAGCTTTTCGGGGTCCGCACCGGGTTTTAGGGGCGCGCCCCCGCCCCGGCCGCCCCGCCCCGGCGCTCAGGTGTCCCTGTGCACGCGCTGGTGCTGCAGCAGGTTGGAGGGGTGCGCGAAGCCCTTGGCGCACACCCCGCACTTGTAGGGCGTCTCCCCCGTGTGCACCTTCTCGTGCACGCCCAGGTAGGCGAGGTCCTTGAAGAACTTGTGGCAGAAGCTGCACTCGTAGGGCCGGGCCTGGCTGTGCACGCGCCGGTGCTGCAGCAGCAGCGAGGGCCGGGCGAAGGCCTTGCCGCAGGCCTCGCAGCCGTAGGGCCGCTCGCCCGTGTGCGCGCGCTGGTGGATGGCCAGGTAGGACGACTGCTTGAAGGCCTTGCCGCAGGTGCGGCAGGCGAAGGGCCGCTCGCCCGTGTGCACCCGCTCGTGCGACGCCAGCGCGTTGCTCTGCTTGAAGCCCTTGCCGCAGAGGCCGCAGGTGAAGGGCCGGTCCCCGGTGTGCACCCGCTCGTGCACCTTCAGCGAGTGCCCGTAGGTGAACCTCTTGCCGCAGACGCCGCAGGCGTGAGGCTTGTCTTCGCAGTGCTGCCGCCGGTGCAGCTGCAGCGCCGCGCCCGTCGCCAGCTCCTTGCCGCAGTCGCCGCAGCGGAAGGGCTTGTCGGCGCCCAGGTGCGTCAGGGCGTGCCGCTGGCGCTCGTAGGGCGTCTTGAAGCCCTTGGGGCAGCGCGGGCAGGCGAAGGGGCGCTCCCCGCTGTGGATGCGCCGGTGCTCCTGCAGGTTGGAGGAGCGCTTGAAGCGCTTGCCACACAGGTCGCAGCGGTGCGGCCGCTCCTCGGTGTGCACCAGCCCGTGGCTCTTGAAGTCCGAGTGGCGCTTGAAGGTGGCCCCGCACGCCTGGCAGGTGAAGGGCCGCGCCTCGGTGTGCACGACCTCGTGGCTCAGCAGCTCCCACGCCCGCTTGAAGCCCTTGTGGCACACGGGGCACTGGAAGGGCTTCTCGGCCACGATCACCCGCCGGATCTCCAGCGGCGCCGGCGCCTCGCCCGGCGGCTCCGCCCACTCCGCCTCGCCCGCGGGGCTCGCGGCACCGGCGCCGCCGCGCCCGCCCAGCACCAGCTTGGCCGTGGAGTAGACGCCGCGCTCGTCGATGAGCTGCACGAAGGCCTGGCTGGGCTCGCCCGGGCTCAGCTCACCTGGGCCCAGCTCACCTGGGATCAGCTCATCTGGGCCCAGCTCACTTGCGTGGCCCAGCTCGTCTGGGCTCAGCTCACCTGCGTGGCCCAGCTCACCCGGGCGCCCCCACAGCACCTGCAGGTGGTTCCCGTGGGAAGGTCCAGGTTCCTCGGGGCTCTCCAGGTGTTCCTGGCTGGGGCGGGGCCGCCGGGGGTTCAGGTACAGGCGAGGCTTCCGCCGGCGCAGGGGAGGGGCTGAGGCCTCACCTGGAGGCCTCACCTGGGCGCAGGAGGCTCCTCCTGGTGCCACCTGAGTGGTCTCTTGGCCTTCATCACCTGGTTCTTCTTCTTCCTCACCAGGTTCTTCATCAGCTGGTTCTTCAATTTCTTCTTCACCTGGTTCATCATCAGGTTCTTCCTCACCAAGTTCTTCCTCCTCACCTGGTTCTTCACCAAGTTCTTCCTTCTCAGCTGGTTCTTCCTCCTCCCCTGGTTCCTCCTCCCCTGGTTCCTCTTCCTCACCTGGTTCTTCACCAAGTTCTTCTTCACCTGGTTCTTCCTCCTCCTCCCCTGGAGGCTCCTCCAGGATCCGTCGGGAAAAGTGGGGTTCGTGGCCCCTCCCCCGCAACCCCTCCATGGCCACACCTGAAACCCGGGACAGGTGAGAGGGTGAGAGGAGACACAGGGGAGGGGATGGGCCTGGGATCCCCCTGAGCTGGGCTTAGGGACCCCCAGAGCTGGGTTTGGGGATCCTTTTGGGAACCCTCTAGGTCGGGCTTGGGGACCTCCCAGGCTGGGTTTAGGGATACCCTGAGCTGGGTTTGGGGACCTCCTGAGCTGAGGCCCCTCCTAGTTTGTCCCAGTCACCTGCCAGTCCCCCCCAGTCCTCTCCCAGTACACTCCAGTCCTGTCCCAGTTTCTCCCAATCCCCTCCCAGTCTCTCCCAGGCCCCCCCAATCCCCTCCCAGTCTCTCTCAGTCCCTCCCACTCCCCCCCAATCCCCTCCCAGTCCATCCCAGTCTCTCCCAGTTTCTGACCCGGCGCCGCCGCCGCCCCCGGAGCCACTTCCGGCCGCGCTCGCGCGCAGTGACGTCACTTCCGGGGGACGGGTCCTGGGGCGGGACTGGGCGGGACTGGGAGGGGAATGGGCGGGACTGGGCGGGACTGGGGGACACTGGGAGGGACTGGGGGGCACTGGGCGGGACTGGGCGGGACTGGGAGGGGACTGGGGGACACTGGGAGGGACTGGGAGGGGACTGGGAGGGGACTGGGGGACACTGGGAGGGACTGGGCGGGACTGGGAAGGGAATGGGAGGAACTGGGAGGGACTGGGCGGGACTGGGAGGGGACTGGGGGACACTGGGAGGGACTGGGAGGGGACTGGGAGGGGACTGGGGGACACTGGGCCGTACTGGGGTGTACTGAGAAGGCGCTGGGCCGTGCTGGGAGGGACTGGGATGGCGCTGGGAAGGCACTGGGACGCACTGGGAGCGTACTGGGCTGTACTGGGCTGAACTGGGCTGTACTCGTCTGAATCCCAGAAAACTCCCACTCTCCGAAGGTCCCTTTACGCTTCTTTTTCCTCATCCCGGGGGATTTCACCCCAAATCCCACAAATTCCCGCCCCATTCCCTCTTCTGTTCCCTCCCACTCTCCTCCCCGGTGACCTTTGGAAAACCGGGAACCGTTTTACCGCTGGAATTTCCGCCCTTTTTGGCTCCAAAGGTCCCAGGAGCCTCCGCAGCCTCTGACAGGTTTCAATCCCAAGGGATTTCTGGAGATCCTGCGGGTGCTGCTGGAAAACCGGGTTGGTTTTTCCTTTTTCCACGCGATTTCCCACCTTTTTCAGGGAATTTTATCCCATTTCCATTTTGTATTTCCCATAAATTCCCGTTTTCTGTTTATTTATAATTCCCAGAGCTCCCAAGTTTTTCCTCTTCCTTCTTTTCCCACGGGATTTCTGTCGCTTTCTCTTCCCTTGTGTTGCTTTTTCAGCATTTTGGGATTTGCCCTGAAATATTTGGGAATTTTCTTTTATTCCCTCGGGAAACCAAAAGGAATTTTGGCACCGTGATGTTTTGGGGGAGGGGGGAGGGGTTGAAAAAGGGCCGAAATGGGAAAAAAATCCAAGAAAACCCTGTAGATAAAAAAACCCCAAAGTTTCCAGAATGGCCTCGTTTTCCTGGGAATTGCTGCTGAGGAAAAGGACGCCCTGCAAAAAGGGAACTCCCAGGAGTTTTCCCTGTTTTCCCTTTTTTCCCCTCCTTTTCCTTTTCCCCCCTTTTTTTCTCCCTTTCCCCCTTTTTTCCCTTTTCCATTCCCTCTAAATCCAGGAAAGGAACCCACAGAACAACTTCCAAAAACCAGGAACAGTTTGTTGGAGCAGCCCCAGCTGCTCCAGAACTCAGGAGCAGGACCCAATCCCATGGATTTCCCATTCCCACCTGGAATTTTTCCTTTCCCCACAGGAATGGGGCCCTGGATCCGGATGATCCCCCTCATCGCGTTCTCCGGACTCCACCCCCCAACGGGTAATTTTATGGGATTTCATGGATTTGTTGAGCTTGGAAAAGACCCTGAGGATCCCCGGAGAGCTTCTGGAATTCTTTGGGATTCGAGCTTCCAAATTATTCGATCAGGGAACTCAGGGAAGTTAATTTTTGGATTTTTGCAGGGGGGGGAATTTTAGGCTCCCGATGAATTCCTTGGCTCGTTTTGTTTTATTCCCACCTGGCGGGAAGGACCCGGAATCTTCATCCCAATAATTCCAGCTGCCTTGAGCTCCTGTGTCCTGCTCCTCCATAGGGAGCGTCCATGACCCGCTGCTCGTCCTGGATGGATTGGAAGACTCCGGAATCCGCCTCAAGTGCCTCTCGGAGCGGCTCTTTTCCGAAGTCAAGGTGTTGTGGCTGGATGGGAAAGGCAGGAATATCACCGGGAATGCCCTGAGCACGGACACATCCGGGAATGCCGGGAGCTCCATCGTCCTCAGACCGGGATCTGGGAATGCCGTGTCCTGCAGGATCGTCGACAGCCTCGGGAAAACATCCACGGAATCCTCCGTCGTCATCACGGGTGAGGGGGGAAAACAGGGATCTGGTGCCGCTTTTCCCAGGAATCCCAGCTTTCAGTGGGATAATCAATCAATTCCCGGTCTAGGGATGCAAAATTCCAGGTTTGGGGATCCAGATTCCCTCCACTCCAGGTGTGTCCCCAAAATCTCATGTAACGGAGCCCCTGGATTGTTTTCCAGAGAGTTTCTTCCCGACCATCTCCCTCTGGCTCCCGGCTTTTGTGATGATCCTGCTCTTTGGAATATTCCTGGTCCTGGCAGCTGTTTATAAACTCCGGAGTAAGTTCCTTAATTCCCTTCCCTTTCCCTTTTCCTTCTTTTCCCTTTTCCCTGTACCCTTTTTATCCTTTCTTTCCCTTTCCCCCCTTTTTTCCCTTTTCCCATTTTCCTCTTTTTTCCCCTTTTCCCCCCTTTTTCCCCTTCCCAGGAAAACCTTCCTTGGAATAATCCCAAGTTAACCAACATTCCCCTTTCCCTGTTTTCCCACAGTCAACCAAAAGGCGACGGATCAGGAAAGTGAGTCAAACCATTCATTTGACTAATTAACGAAATTAAACCTCAGGCTTCTAAAAGTAGAAATAAAACATGAAAATAAATAAATACAAAAAAGAGAAGCAGAAAACAGTCCTTAAAGCTGATTTTTAAATTAATTAATTAAATTTATAATTAAACTTTTAAATTAATTTAAAAATTAATTTAATGTTCCTCTTTTCCCAGAAAATGCCCAGAAGCAAATTCAGGAGGGTGAGTGGAAAATAAAGTGATTTTTTTTTCTTGATAATTTCTGTCTTCAAATTTCTTTAACAAATTAAAAAAAAATGAATCAAATCCAGCGAAAAAATCAAATTAAAATTAACCTGAACCCGGGAAATCAGTGACTGTTAAAAAAAAACTGGTGAAAGTGTCGGAAAAATGGGAAAAATTCGGTGTATTTTGGGGGAAAAGGGAGTAAAAAAGGGAAAAAATGTGCTTTTTAATATTTGAACCCGATTCCTTTCAGACATCGAGGAATTCAAGATGGAGCTGGGTAAGGGCTGAGCTCGGGACTGGGGGTTTGTTAGACTGAGATTATTTGTTAGAGTCATTCTGATCATTTATTAGATGGGGGGGGAGGTTGTCCTGAATTTCCCTCCCTTTTCCTCATTTTCTCCCTTTGTTTTCCAGAGGAAGTGCAGGAAAAATTCCAGAAGGGTAAAAAATCCTGGATTATTCCTCCAGAATTAATCACATTTTATATAATAATATGTGTCATAGGTAGAATTAGAATTATTTCAATTATTTAAGAATATAAATTATATTGTTATTAATTTATTAATACTGTTAACAGTAATTATATATTTATTTTGTAATTATTAATATTTAATAATTAATTCGTGGTTATTAATGGTTATATTTGTTATGATTAATTATTAATAATGTATATTTTTATATCAAGTCACTAAATATAAAAAATTTTTTAATGTATTTTAGATGTATTATAGAATATTTTAAATATATTTTTATATCATATTTAAAAGATAATCTATTTAAATACATTTTAATATATTAAATATGATTTTGTGTATTTTTATATGCAATACACGTAATTTAAAATATATTTCTATATCTTTTAACCTTTCCATCCCCAAATTCCCAGAACTCCCCTCCTTTTCCCTTCCCAAATCCTGATTTCCTATTCTTTCCCTGTAGAAAACCAGGAGATGACAACAAAACTCGGTGAGAAAATTCCACAGCTTGGGGAAATTCGGGAATTTCGGGTTTTTGGGGCTCTGGAAAAAAAAACACTTTGGGGGAAAATTGGGGCCACTTTGAGGGCTGGGGGGGGTGACACACCTGGGACAGGTGACACAGGTGACACAGGTGACAGGTGACACACCTGGGACAGGTGCCACTGGTGACACAGGTGACAGGTGACACACCTGGAACAGGTGTCACAGGTGACAGGTGACAGGTGACACACCTGGGACAGGTGTCACAGGTGACAGGTGACACACCTGGGACAGGTGTCACAGGTGACAGGTGACAGGTGACACACCTGGGACAGGTGTCACAGGTGACAGGTGACACACCTGGGACAGGTGTCACAGGTGACAGGTGACACACCTGGCTCAGGTGTCACAGATGCCCCACCCGGCCCAGGTGCCCCTTTTCCAGCAGGATGGTGACGGAATTTCTCTCCTTCCAGAACAAATCCAGGCCCAACTGGGTGAGTTGGCCCCGGCCCCCAAATTCCCAAACTCCGCCCCCGATTACACAAAAATCATGCAAATGAGCTGCTGCCACGGTAATTAATTAATTAGCATTAATTAGTCGTTCATTTCCCTGCAGATTTCAGACGTGCCCAGAGCTACGCAGGTGAGTCAGGGCCTTCCCCTTCCTCTTCCTCTTCCCCTCCCTTTTCCTCTTCCTCTTCCCCTTCCCCTTCCCCTTCCTCTTCCTCTCCTTCTCCTCCTCCATTTTCACATTAAATTATCCACAACCCCCCAAATTTTAGATCATTTTCTCCCATTTCCTGTCACTTGCCATAACTACTTTTCCCCAATTCCCTGTCAATCCTCGGCTTTCCCCGTTTCCCAGTCCCGCTGACCCTGGATGAGCTCTGCAAACATCCCGAACTCTCCCTGCGGGACCAATCCCGGCTCGTTTCCTGCTCCGCCGCCGAGCAGCTCCACCCCAAACCCCTCGTCCTGGCCAAGGAATCCTTTTCCCAAGGGAAGCACTACTGGGAAGTGGAAGTCGGGGATGGATCCGGCTGGGAGCTGGGGGTGCTGGCGGAGGAAATCCGGGATTCCCTGCGGAACGACGGGATGGCGCTGCCGCGGGAGCGGGAGCGGGTTCTCAGCCTCGGCTATTCCCGGGGGGAATTCAGCATTCCCGGGGGCTGGAATTCCGGGCCCTGCCCAGTGCTCGGGGTTTTCCTGGATCAGGAATCCCACAGCCTCTCTTTCTTCGACGTGGAAGGGAAGAGTCTCCTGGCGTCGCTTCCCTTGAGGTTTTCCGGGAATCTCTTCCCGTTTTTCAGCCCCGGCTCCGACGGAAAGGGGTTGGGAATTCGCTCTGTGGGGGGTTAATAATTAAAATAATAAATTATTTAAATATCAATCGATTATCATATTTATAACTGGTGATAATTAATAAATTTGTAGAGGGGATCATAATGTAAAATAATTTCTTAAATAATAAATTAAATTAAAAATTAAAGTTTTCCAATTTTTTTTCTGTTTCCTATCCTAATTATTTTCTCCTCTGGAGAAGAGGATGGAAAACAGGAAATCCCAAAATTCCCAAGGGAATCCCAGATCCAGAGATTCTGCTGGGAATTGCATCCAAGGGAACTCCCACCCCCCCTTGTTCATTCCACCTGATGGAGTCGGGATCAAACTCCTGCTCCAGGCTCTTCCCACCCAAATTCCAGCACATTTGGGGACCAAATAACCTCTCCTTCCCATCCTTTTCCTGCCAGGAATTCCCCGAGGGGCCCAAACGTCCTAAGAATTCCCAAAACAACATTTCCCTTCAAAAACCTTTTATTCCATTTCTTTTTTTTCCCAGGAAAAGCCAGTCCCAGACAGGTTTTATCCAGGGAAAACCAGTCCCTCGCCCCCTCCTTTCCCTCTTTTTTCCCTCCCACACCCTCACGTTCCTTCCCATTCCCATTCCCATCATTTTCTCCCCCCTTTCCCCAGTCCCTGCTCAAAGTCCCTTTAGTGGGACCGGGATCGGCACCGGGCGGATCCCGATCCCTTCCCCCTGGGACACAAACGGGAAGAACATTCCCTGGGAATTCCCTGCGGTGCTCAGACCCAGCCTCTCCAGGAGCTCCGCGGTCTCCACGTCGTAGAATTCCAGGCACTCCCAATCCAGGTCCAGGAAGACGCCGAGGGCGGAGCCGCTCCAGCGGAGCTTCCCGAGCCCGCGGGCTCCGGCGCTGGAGCAAAGCTCTCCCTGGGATCGGCGCAGAGCCCAGGAATCCTGGCTGGGAACGGGCCGGGCCTCGCAGCCCGCGTGTTCCCGCAGCACTCCCAGCGCCCAGTCCTGCTCCCGGCCCAGCTCCAGCTCCCAGTACTGCTTCCCGCTTCCAAAGCCTTCCCGCCCCACGCGCACCGGGAACGTGGGAGCGGCCGCGTCGCCCTCCGCGCTCGGGAGCTCCAGGATCCGCTCCGGGGCATTCCAGGCCACGGGAACTGCGGGACAGCAGGAGGAGGAGCCAGGGAATCCGTGGATCCCTGAATTCCCAAGTCCCTGAATCCCAGAATCCCCAAATCCCAGAATTCCCAAATCCCTGGATCCCCGAGTGGCTGAGGTTGGAAAGGCCCCCAAGGTCCCCCCGGATCTCTCCCATCCTGGGATTTCCCAGGACACAAATCCCTCTCCCTCTTCCCATCCATCCCCTCGGGAATTGCATCCCGATCCCATCCCGGCCTTGGACACCTTCCAGGACTCCCTTTTCCCACCATTCCCAACATCCCCATCCCTTCTCCATTCCTGCCATCCAAGGCACATTCCCATTTTTCCAGCTCACCTGCGTGGCTCCGGGCTTCCCAGAAATCTATGGAAAAACAACGGACATCGCTGCATTCCAGGTTTTTTGGTGGAATTTGATCCTCCCTGGACTGGGAAAACCCTCTGGATCTCCCAAAAATCCCAATTAACCCCCAAATCCCAGGAGTTTCCACAATCCCAAGGTTTTTACTCACCCAGCTCTGCCTTCAGTCGACCTGCAAAGAAAAAATATTCCAGGCATTTTTGTTTGGATTTCCTATTTTTCCCCAGTTTTCCCCATTTTTTCCCAGTTTTTCCCATTTTTTCCGTTCTTTGCTCAATTTTTCCCAGTTTTCCCAATGGGAACAACTCCTGGGAGTGGAAAACAAGGATATTCCTCCCCATAAATTGATATTTCACTGCATTCATTAACTATAAATCCAGGGAAAACATGGATATTAACAGGAATTCTCATCCTATTGTTTCTAAAGATGACCCAGAGGCACATTGTTATGTAAATTTATGCAAATTTATGCAAATCCATTCCCTTACCGAAGCGTTTCTTGAAGTGGATCTTGGCTGGAAAAAAAAAAAAAAAAAGGGCAGAAATTGAGGGAGGGGAAAATTCCAGGGGAAAAAAAAGGAAAATATCCATGGGAAAAACATTGGAATTAAGCCAGTTATCCCTTCTGGGAATTCTGTTAAATTCCAGGATTGAGGGAATTGCAGGTTTTTGCTAAAAAGGTGGAAAAGGGGAAGGAGAAGAAAAAGTTTTGATCCCGTAAAAAGTCCCAGTGGAATTTGGTGGAAGATTTGGGCTGGGATTCCGGGATTCTGGGGGGGTCTTTTCCTGCCTAAGTGATTCCATGAAATCCCAAGGAAGAGGAAAAAGCTGTGACTGGATCATCCCTGGGGGTTAATTAATCACTTCTAATTAAGATGAACTTGATTAAACCGAGGATTGTTTTCCCAGGGAATATTTTATGGGAATGGGATTTACCTGCTCGTTTCTTGGCTTTCTCTCCGTCTGGAGATTCCGGATGTGGAATCGAGGGAATAATTGGGAATAACGTTAATATTTAATAATAGATATTGTTAATATTTGTTAATATTTATTATTAATGTTGTTCTGTAGGTGCCTCTCCCAGAGTTAGAGGGAAGGGGAAAGGGAAAAGGGGGAAAAGGGAAAAGGGGGAAAAGGGAAAAGGGGGAAAAGGGAAAAGGGAAAAGAGGGAAAAGGGAAGGTTTGGGGAGCAGAGGGGAGGGAAAGGAAAAGGGAATCTCTTACCCAACAGCGACTTCACCTTCTTTTTTTCTGGAAAAGAGAGGACACGGAATTTTGGCTCCCAAAATTCCCAATTTGGGAACTTTCCTAATATTTGACATTGGACATTTCCCGTTTCCTGAGGGATTTTTTACCTTCTTCCCTTTCCAGCTTCACTTTCACTGAAAAACAAGGGAAATTCATCCAAAATAACCATAATAAATACAAATAATATAATTAATATATTTAATATAAATAATTCACCTTAATTCCTCATCACTCACCTGCACTGGCATTTTTCCTGTGGCTTCCTGGTTAAAAAAAGTGGGGAAAAAGCCCTTTTATTCCATGTTCTTTTGCACAGAAAAGAGTTCTGAGTCATCATCTGGGATTTAATCCCATCAGGAACACCCTTGGGTTGATTTCCCAAGGAATTCTGGGACACAAGAGTCAGGAATTCCCCCCCTTTTTTGGGCTCCAATTCCAGAATTTGGTCACTCCGTTAATTTTTTAATTTGATTTTTTTTGTTGTTTTTATTTTACCCACATTCCTCTCAGGAATTATTTTTATTCCAGGGGATTTTTCCCCCGGGATTTTCCCAACACTTACTCCTCAGGAGGCAAAAGAGAGCGGAAATCAGGAGCAGGTTGAGGCCCAAAAGCACCAGGAAACCGCTCAGCCAGGAGGAGACGGAAGGGAGGAAAATATCTGGGAAAAGGTGGGAAAAGGAGTGACACTCCATCAATTATTTTATATTAATGATTTTCAAAGTCTATTAAAAATTAGAGAGTTTTATTTGGGACTCGAGCATTGCATATTAATTATTAAATATTAAGTATAAATTAAATTCTTCAATATTAGGGTTAAATTAAGGATTAAATATTCCACTGTGGATTTAAGGGGGATCAGGGGATTTCTCCCAGCACGGATCCCGGGGACGGAGCCGGTCCCGGGGGTGATTCCGGACCCACCCGAGATGCGGATCCGGGATTCCCGGGTGACGTTGAGCCGGGGGTTGAGGATCCTGCAGGAAACTTCCAGGTCGGAGCCGGGCGGGAGGGTCAGGGAAGCGTCGACACGGAACAGCCCCGACGGCTCCGGCGCCGTCCTGGGGCTGGGAAACCCCTCCCGGACCTTCCCTTGGCCGTCCAGCCAAAGGACTTCGGGATTCGGGAACCAGCCGGAGGCTCGGCAGGAGAGGCCGAGGTCCCTTCTCCGGGACCTCACGACAATGGTGGGAACGTCGCCCACGGCTGCGGAAAAACGGGAGGTTTCCATTCCAAACAGCGGGAAATTGGGGGTTGGGGGAGTTGTTGGTTTTCCTTGGAAAAGGGTTTTAAGGGTTTGAAGGTGTTGGAAGGTTTTTTTCCCTGGATTTAACGAGGGATGGGAGGGAGTTAAAGGGGAAGGAGTGCAAGGGATTCCAAGGGAATGAGGGATTCCAGGGAGAATCCGGGAGAGGGAGGGGGGAGGTTGGTTTAGGAGGAAGTCGGGAGTGGGATTTGCCAGGATCTGGGAAAATGTGGGAATTAAAAGTACAATATTATATATTTATACATTATATAGTTATAAAGTGTATATTGTACACTATGTACTTATATATTATGTATATATATGTGTATATATATTATATATATATTATGTATATATATATGTATCTATGACATCATATTTATAGAAAATAAATATACAACACAAAAATGTCAAATATAAAAAATAAAAACCATAGAACATAAAAACATAAAATATAAAAATTTATTTCAAATGCATAAAAATGCACCAAAATAAAATAACCGTTAAAATTTTGCCGCATTTTTTTTTTTTTTTGAAAAGGAATAAAAGGATCCCGGAATTCCCACCTGCCACTTCCAGCTGCACCGACACCTCCCGGGACACGTCCGGGGCCGACACGTGGCAGGTGTAGGACCCTCGGTCGGAGATCCCGACGTTCCTCAATCCCAGGGACACGTTCCCGGCCCAGAATTCCCTGGGGAAAAACTCCCCCCGGCCCCGGAACCTCCCGTCCCACTCCTCCTCTCGGCTCTTCCCATCGAAACCGCCCACGGGGATCCTCCGGGAACCGTCGTGGAATTCCCAGCGCACGGAGAAAACCTCGGGAAGGGGGTCCTGGCTCAGCCGGCAGGGCAGGACAACCCGCTCCCCCACGATCCCGACGACGGGAATCCCGGGAGAACCCACAGAGAGACCTGTTCCGGGACAAAACGGGGGTTTGCTCCCGGTTACCCGCGTCGGGTTTTCATGGAATTACGTCAGCGGGAGAGGAATCCGGAGCAGAGCTGGGAAGACAACACGGAACGCTGGTGGGATTTGACATTCCTGGATTTATCCTGCGGTGTTTTGAACCTTGGATCGTTTTGGTTGGAAAAATCATGGAAAAATGGGGGGGAACCCATTCCCTGGGGAGCCTCTTCCAGCCCCGATCACCCCCTGGATAAAGAAGCTTTTCCAAGGTTTTTGAAGGAATTTCAGCAGAAATCGGGTGTTTTACGGAAATACATCCCAAATACATCCCAAATATATCCCAAATGGAATTGTCTTCACCTGTGGCCAGGTGGGATCCGTGCTGGAATGTCAGGACTGGGAGCAACATCAACCACCAGAGCCCGGAATCCATCGATGTCCCGGAATCTCCCGGAATTCCTTCGGCCCCTGCACACATTCCACAGAAAAGAACAAGAGAATCGAGGGATGAAATAACAGGGAAAAATCTCTGGGAATTTATGGAGGGAGGGATTGGGGTTCTCAAGGAAAAGAAGGTCCCGGGTGTTTTATTTTATTCCATTTATTCCACTTAAAAAATCAATTTACTCCAGTTAAAAAATATCAATTTACTCCCAATAAAAAAATCAACTTATTCCAGATGAATCAATTTCCAGAAGTGAATTCATGGATTTTTCCAACCAGGAATTTCTTACCGGAGCAGGAAGGACCAGAAGGTTCCTCTGGAGTCAGGTTGGGAAGAACTTTGTCCCCAGATTTTATATTTTTATGGCCCCTGAAAGTCCTGATTTGCATTTTCCAAAAGGGTTGGACCTTAAAAAGGGAAGTGGGAATTCTATAATAGATTAGGGTTATATTCTATATAATACATTATATATTATGTTATGTATTGTATTAGAGTATATATTGTATTATATATTAAACTACAAATGATGTATAATATCTAATATAATAATATATTAAATATATCCTGTTATATTATTTTATTAGTTATTATCATAAATATAATAATAAAATAATATATAAAATATATTAGGGTTTTCTTTTATCTATACATTACATATTGTGTTATGTATTGTGCTAGAGTATATATTATACTATAAGTTATACATAATATCGAATACAATCAGATATTCACTATACATTATTTATCATTATTATTTATTACAATAATAAATAATTGTATTTTGCAACACGCCCCGAAATCCCTCCCCCGGCACAATCCCAGAGGAATCATTCCCCCCGGAATGATTTCTGCCCAAAACTCCGGGATTTCTCCCGGAACCCCCGGGATTTTGCCCAAAACTCCGGGATTTCAGCCCAAACCGCCGCCGGCGGCCGCCCCTTGCAGGAGCCCGGATAGCTCAGTCGGTAGAGCATCAGACTTTTAATCTGAGGGTCCAGGGTTCAAGTCCCTGTTCGGGCGCTTCCCCTTTTTCCGCTCCCGCCGCATCCCGGGGGTCCCGTCCCCGTTTTCCCCCCTCCTTTCCCGGGGGGAACAACCGCGGGGTCTCTTTTTCGTGGCGGAGGGAGCGGCGCGGAGGGCTCTGGGACGGGCGGAGGGGGCGGCGCGAGGCGGTCCCATGGTGTAATGGTGAGCACTCTGGACTCTGAATCCAGCGATCCGAGTTCGAATCTCGGTGGGACCTCGCCCTCTTTTTGGGTCCCCCCCTCCATGTGCGGGCGGGGGGGTCTCGGCTCGTTTGTGCCCCCCCCGTGTCCCGTCGTAGGGGCGGGGGGCAAGAGGGGGGTTCTGGCTCGTTGTGACGTTTGGGAAGCGCAGGGGACACTCGCCTGGGGACCCCGTGCCCCGAGTGTGTCACGCGCGTGGGTGTGGTGGCACCGCTGCTCCTCCCCCTTTTGGGATCGGGGTGTGACGCCTCAAAAGGGACCTCGTGTGACCCTACTCTGGGGTCTGTGTGTGACGTCCCACCTGTGACGCCCCCCGGGGGACCTCGTGTGACCCCACAGATGCTTCGGGGACTGAGTGTGACATCCCACGTGTGACTGTCCCACCCCCTCAGCAGAGAGACCCGAGTGGCCAGGACGGACAGACTGAGGGACAGACAGACAGAGGAACATTTGGGGGAGACAGAGGTTGGACAGAGGGACTGGAGGGAGATGGAGGGACAGAGGGACTGGAGAGAGATGGAGGGGACAGAGGGACAGGAGGGAGGCAGAGGGGACAGAAGGGGGACAGAGGGGACAGAAGGGAGTCAAAGGGGACAGAGGGACAGGACGAGACAGAGGGACAGAGGGACAGGAGGAGACAGAGGGACAGGAGGAGACAGAGGGACAGAGGGACAGGAGGGGGACAGGAGCCAGACCGAGGGACAGGAGGGGGCAAAGAGGACCGAGGCTGGACAGAGGGACAAGAAGGGGACAGGAGGGGGACAGAGGGGGCAGAGGGACAGCTGTGGGGACAGACAGAGGGGACAGAGGGACAGAGCCCGCGGGGCCGCAGGCAGCGGAGCCACACCCCGGGACGGGGAACGCGAAAACTGGAAGAGAGAGAGGTAACAACAAACAAGCCCAGGCACAAAAGAGGAAGGAGGGAGCGCAAAGCAAAGCAAATAAAATCCCGAGGAGCAACGAACTCCCGGCCCCTCTGGGGCCAAAGGTGCGCCCGGCCCGGCCCCGCGGACCTTTGGCCACCGCCGGCCACCCCTCAGTGGCCATGGCGGTGCTGCTGGGGCTGCTCCCGGCCGCGCTGGCCGGGCTGGCCCTGCTCGCCGCGCTGCTCGCCCCGCCGTTCCTCTGGGACGACCTGGTGGCCTTTGTCACCATGGCCAGGTCGGCGCTGCGCTGCCGCCGCCGCTTCGCCCGCAGCCCCCCCGAGACCCTCCTGGACGTGTTCCTGCTCCACGCGCGGAGGCGGCCGCGGCAGCCGCTGCTCCGCTTCCAGGACGAGCTTTACACCTACGAGGACGCGGATCTCAGGAGCAACCGGGCGGCCTGGGCGCTGCAGCGGCGCCTGGGGCTCAGCCCCGGCGCCACGGTGGCCGTGTTCCTGCCCAACTCGCCCACCTACCTGTGGACGTGGCTGGCGCTGGCCAAGCTGGGCTGTGCCATGGCTTGTGTGAACAGCAACGCGCGGGGACGGGCACTGCGGCACGCGCTGGAGGCCGCCGGGGCCACCCAGGTGCTCGCCAGCCCCGGTGAGAGGGGATGGAGGGGACGTTCGGGGGGCTACGGGGACACGGGGGGATGTGGCCACCAAGGTTACCCTGGTCCTCGCCAGCCCTGATCTCAGCCAGCCTCGCCAGCCCCCGTGTCCACACGTGTGTCAGGGTCTGTACGTGTGTCCACACGTGTGTCAGGGTCTGTACGTGTCTGTGTGCCTGTGCACAGGTTTGTGCGTGTGCCCATTTTGGGGTCCCTCAGGTGCCCATTTTGGGGTCTCTCAGGTGCCCGTTTGGGGTCCCTCATGTCCCCCACCCTGTCCCTCCTGTCCCCCCAGACCCTGCCCCCCGTGCCCCCCCATGCCCCCCTGTGACCCACCGTGTCCCCCCCGCGTCCCCCAGAGCTCCGGGTGGCCGTGGAGGAGGTTCTCCCGGACCTGCAGCGCTCCGGGATCCACGTGTTCTACCTGAGCGCCTCGTCACCCACCCCAGGGGTCCCGGCCCTGCTCCCCGACATCGAGGTGGCCCCCGCGGACCCTCTGCCCGCCCAGCACCGCGCCGGCATCACCGCCACCTCCAAGGCCATGTACATCTACACCTCCGGCACCACCGGTGAGAGGGAGCCGGGAACCGCCGGGATCCAGAGCTGGGGGACACGGGGGGAGAGGAGGGTTAGGAATGTCGGAGGGGTCTCTTGTGGGGTCCTTCTCCAGCCGCGAGCGTGGTGGGTCCACCTGGGGTAGGAACGGTCCTTTGGGATGTTTGGGGTCGGTTGGAAGTGTCTGGGGTCAGCAGGAGATGTTTGGGGTCAGTTGATGATATCTGGGGTCCGTTTGGGTTATTTGGGGTCACCCATCCGTTTTTGGGTCCCCAGGGCTCCCCAAGGCCGCGGTGGTGACGGAGCTGAAGCTGATGATGGTCGCCAGCCTGGCCTGCATGTGTGGGCTGCGCCGCGACGACGTCGTGTACACGACGCTGCCCCTCTACCACTCGGCCGGGCTGCTCGTCGGCCTCGGCGGCTGCCTCAACATCGGTGAGGGAGAGCCCAGCCCAGGGACAGGGGAGGGAGGGAGGGAGGGATAAAGGGAGGAAGAGAGGGAGGGATGGAGGGATGGGTGGATGGGTGGATCAACAGATGGACAGACGGGTGGACGGACAGACGGAGGGAGGATGGATGGACGGCTGGGTGAGTGGACGAAGGGAAAAGCGGGGAGGGAGGGGGTCACCCCCCCGGCTGTGCCCCCCCAGGAGCCACGTGTGTCCTGAGGAGCAAGTTCTCGGCCTCCCAGTTCTGGGCCGACTGTCGGCGGTACAACGTCACCGTCATCCAGTACGTGGGGGAGCTCATGCGCTACCTGTGCAACACGCCCCCGGTGAGCCCCAACTGCCCCAGACTGCCCCAAAACTACCCCAAAACTACCCAAAACTACCCAAAAACTGCCCTTAAACTACCCCCAACACCACCCCAAAAACTGCCCCAAAACTGCCCAAAATTGCCACAAAAACTACCACAAAACTGCCCCAAAAACTGCCCCCAAAAACTGCCCTAAAACTGCCCCAAGCCCACCCCAAACCCACCCAAACCCCCGTCCCCCCCAGCGCCCTGACGACCGGGAGCACGGGGTGCGCATGGCCCTGGGCAACGGGATGAGGGCGGAGGTGTGGAAGGAATTCCTGCGGCGCTTCGGGCCCGTGTCCATCCGGGAATTCTACGGGGCCACCGAGGGCAACGCCGGCTTGATCAACTACACTGGCAAGGTCGGGGCCGTGGGCAGGGCCAACGTGTTCCTCAAGGTGAGAACTGGGGGGTTTGGGGCCAACAGGGGGTGTTTGGGGTCAGCTGGAGGTGTTTGGGGCTTATTTAAATAGGTTTAAATAAGATTTAGGCTCAAGATTTAGACTGAAAGATTTAAACCAAAATTTAGACCTAAAAATTTAGAATTACAGGTTTAGGCTTAAAGATTTGGACTTCTAGACTCAAAGACTTAGACTGACTCAGGGATTTAGACTGACTCAAAGATTCAGACTTAGACATTTCCAATCCAGGCTGGTCAAACCCAAGTGGTTTTTAACCCCCAGGATGTTGAGATTGCAGGGGGAGGGGAAAGGCCCGATCCCAGCAGGCCCGACCTGCCCCCCCCCCCCAGGTTTTAATCCCGGGTTTCTCTCCCTGTGCCCCCCCAGTTCTTCACACCCTTCGAGCTGATCAAGTACGACGTGGCCGCAGAAAAGCCCGTGAGGGACGAGCGCGGGCTCTGCATCCCCCTCGGGCCCGGTAAGAGCCGGGCCTTGCAGGGAGGCCACCAAAACCACCCCCTGGTCCTCCTCGTGGCCACCAAAACGCCCCTCGGGCGGCCTAACCCCCCCCTCCCGACCCCCTCCCAGGCGAGACGGGGCTGCTGGTGGTGAAGATCACGCGGCACGCGCCGTTCCACGGCTACGCCGGCGACGCCCGCAAGACGGAGCAGAAGGTCCTGCGGGACGTCCTGGCCAAGGGCGACGCCTTCTTCAACAGCGGCGACCTGCTGCTCATGGACCGTCAGGGCTTCCTCTACTTCCAGGACCGCGTCGGGGACACCTTCCGGTAATTCCGGCCCGCGCGTCCCGGCCGTGGGCGCTGGCCCGAGTGCTCGGCTCACGGCGCTGCCCCCTCCTCCTCCTCCTCCTCCCGCCCAGGTGGAAAGGGGAGAACGTGGCCACGACAGAGGTGGAGGCCACGCTGGCCACAGTTGAGTTCATCCAAGAGGTCAACGTCTACGGCGTGGCCGTGCCCGGTGAGTCCAGGGAGGACACCGGGGAGGGTGAAACGGGGCTTGGTGGCCCAAACTGAACGTCCAGGGTTGCTTTGGGGCACAAAACAACCCCCGAGGAGCCACCAAGAGCAGTAAAACAGGGCTTGGTTGCCCAGTTTGAAAGACATGGTTGCCCCAGGTGGCCCCAAGTGGCCCCAGGTGACCCAGGTGGCCCCAGGCAACTCAGGTGCCCCAGGTGACCCAGGTGGCCCCAGGTGACTCAGGTGGCCCCGGGAGGACTCAAAGCAGCCACAGTGGCCCCCGGTGACCCTGGTGCTGCCCGCAGGGTGTGAGGGCCGCTGTGGCATGGCCGCCGTGCGCCTCAAGGACGGGGCCACCTTCGACGGGGACGCCCTGTACGCCTTCACGCGGGACACGCTGCCCTCCTACGCCGCCCCTCGCTTTGTCAGGATCCAGGTCAGTGGGACACGCCCGGCCCAGGCGTGGGGGGCTCCAGGGGGGCTCCGGGGGGGCTCCAGGGGCTTGGGACTGGGGGGGTTTGGCCTCGGGAGGAGGGTGATCCATTAGCACCAGCGCCCGGTTCCAGTCACGGCACGGTGGAACCAGGGAATGGTTGGGTTGGGGTTGGGAGGGGCCTTCAGGGAATGGTTGGGTTGGGGTTGGGAGGGGCCCTCAGGCTCATCTGGTTCCAAGGGGGGGTCACCCTGTGCCAAGGGGGGGGATCAACCCCCGCCAGCACCCAGACACGGCCCCGGGACCCCCCCTTCCCAACACCCCTCGTCCCCAGGACGCCCTGGAGATCACGGGCACCTTCAAGCAGTCCAAGAGCAACCTGGTCCGGGAGGGCTTCGACCCCCAGCTGGTCCGGGATCCGCTGTTCTTCCGCGACGATTCCCGGCGATCCTACGTCCCGCTGACCCCGGACACCTTCGCTGCCATCCAGGACATGAGGCTCAGTCTGTAGCGGCCTCGGGCTAATTAACGAGGCTAATTAGGGGCTAATCAGGCACTGTGGGCTGGGCTGGGGGGTTATCCCGGCCCGGCCTGTCTGTGACGTGGAAATTAAACCCTTAATTCCCACTTTTTTTGGGTGCCATCCCAACCCCTCCCCACCCTCACAGGGTGGGATTCCTTCCCCATATCCCACCTAAATCTCCCCATTCTCAGCGGGAAGCCCTTCCCTGTGTCCCGTCACTCCAAACCCTTCCCTGTCCCAACTCCTGGTGGCACCTGGAACTCCACTCGCCGCCCTCACCGGGAAGACTTTCCACCTGAAATTCCTCCTGGGAACTCCTAAAAGCTCCCAGAAACTCACACAAATCCCCATAAATTCCCAGAAGTCTCCCCAAACTCGCAGAAATCTCCACAAACTCCACATGGAAAACGTGAAATCTTTATTTACAGCCCCCCCACCCCCGGTGCCCAGGACTCACCTCCCCCCGTCCTCCACTGGCTCCACCTTCCCCTCGGCCGGGGGGTCCCAGGGCCTCCTCCGGGGCTCCAGGACCCCCCCCGTGTCCCTCTGGAGCTCTGGGACCCCCCGTGTGTCCCTCTGGAGCTCCGGAATCCCCCGCATGTCCCTCTGGAGCTCCGGGATATCCCACGTGTCCCTCTGGAGCTCCGGGATCCCCCGCGTGTCCCTCTGGAGCTCCGGAATGCCCCGTGTGTCCCTCTGGAGCTCGGCCAGGCGCTGCCGGAGCCGCTGCTCCCGCCGCTTCCCCGCCTGGAGCTGCCTCTGGGCCTTGCCGAGGGCGTCGAGCGCGGTCTCGGCGCGGCGCTTCCAGAGCAGGGCGGAGCCCACCTGGTAGCTGTGCTCGCTCTGGATGTAGGAGCCGGCGCGGGGCGGCAGCCGGGCCATGAACAGCGACGGTGACGGGGGGCCGGGGGGGCCCGCGGGCGCCGGGGGGGCCCCCTCGGGCAGGGCCGGAGCCGCCGCGGCTTCGGCGTCGCCCGTGGCCACCAGAAGGGTCTCCGGCGGCGGCGCCGGGACCCCGCCCTGGGCGGCGGCCGGGGGGGCTTTGGAGTCCGGGGGGAAGCAGGAGAGGGAGGGGGGGAACGGGGGGGTCGGGGGGGGCGGGGCGGGGTCCTGCCTGTGGGGAGAGGAGAGAGAGGGGGGATACGTTATCCCCAGATACGACCCCGGGAGCGCCCGGAGAGTCCTGGGGGTGGGAGAGGGCAGGGGGAGGCCAGTGGGGAAGGTGGGGGGTCCTGGGGGTGGGAGAGGGCAGGGGGAGGCCAGTGGGGAAGGTGGAGGGTCCTGGGGGTGGGAGAGGTGGGTTGGGAAGGGGGAGGGTCCCAGCTGTGTTGGGAATAAACAGGGCAGTCCCATCACCCCCCGACCCCTCCCCTCAAAGCCCCCCCAGACTCACTTCCACTTCCTGGGGGTCCGCAGGGGCTTTGGGGGGTCGCTGTCGGGTGGGGGGGGCTTCGGCTTAGGGGTCCTGGGGGGCCGGGGGGGGCCTGGGGCGAACACGGTGGGCACGGCCCCCTCCTTGAGCCGGTGGTAACCACTGGGGGGGAGAGAAATGGGGGGTCAGGAGGGTCCCCGAGGCCTGTAGCCCCCCACCTCGGAGCAGTGGCTCTCAAAGTGCCGGGAGCAGCCCCCAGATTCAACTGTAGCCCCCTCAGACTCAACTGTAGCCCCCCCATCTCATCTGTAGCCTCCCAGACTCACCTGTAGCCCACTACCTCGAAGCAGTGGCTCTCGAAGTGCTGGGAGCAGAAGTAGATGTATTTGGAGGAGGGGTCCCATCGCCCCCCCCCCGAGGGGTCCCGGCGCCGGCTGTTCTCCAGCCACTGCACGCGGCGGGGGTCGTCCCTGCGTGGCAACCTGGGGGGCACGGGGACATTGGGGGGACATGGGGGGGTCACAGGTCACAGGGGGACCCCAAATTGCCCCCCCAGCCCATTTTGTGCTGAAGGGTTGAACCCCCCCCCGTCAAGCCCAGCAATGGAACGGTCCAGGTGGGGCCATTAAAGCGGACGGGGCTGAACCATCCCCAGAATGGGGGGGGAGATTGCAAAGGAGACCCCCTTGCTGAGCGGGAGGGGGTCCCTGGGGGCTCTCTCACCCCCCCGGGGGGGTCCCTGGGGTGTCACGCACCGGTGGAAGGAGATGCCCCTGCCACGGGTGTCGCGGGTGTCGCGGGTGCAGCAGCCGGAGGCGGAGCAGTGCCGGGGCATCTGAGGGGGGAGAGGGAGGGGACAGGGCTGAGACGCCCCCCGCCACCCATCCCATCCCCCCTGAGCCACCCACCCACCCAGACACCCCCCAAACCCCCGGGGTTTAACCCAGAGACCTCCCCAGGGGACCCCAACTTCCCCTCAGGGACCCCTCAGACCCCACAGAGACCCCCAAGGTGCCCCCTCCAGTGACCCCCCACCTGTCCCTGTCCCCAAAGACCCCCTGGGATTCCCAACCCCTCCCCAGGGGTGTTTCTTTCCCCCCGGGAGGGTCCCTGGGGGTTATAGATCTGTACAGGCACCTTACAGAGGTCCCACCCTACAGCGCCCTATAGATCCCTATAGGCACCCTACAGCCCTCTCTAGTGGACCCCACAGAGCCCTACAGGCACCTTACAGCCCCCCCAATGGGCCCTATAGATCTCCGTGGGCACCTTATGGACCCTACAGACGCCCAGAGGCACCGTATAGTGCCTTCCATGGAACCTATAGACCCCTACAGGCCCCAAAACCCCCCAAATCCCCCCAAAATTCTCCTCCCCCCCGTTCCTACCTCGGCGCTCCCATCCCGCCGCCGCCACCGCCGCCGAACTCTAACGAGAGCCGCGGTTCTCGCGAGAACAACCCCTCGCTCCACCCAGTAACGTCTCTCTGGGCCCCGCCCCTCAACTTCGCTGATTGGTTGGTGCTTAGCAACGAGCCGCGCCCTCCGCCTGTCCATATTTGCATACCGCGTTCTGATTGGACACACGAGACGCGCCCCCGTCCTATTAGCATTTAAGCCACGCCCTTCCTGGCTCATTAGCCCTGCGAGCCACGCCCTTCTCTGCTCATTAGCCATGCAGGCCGCGCCCCTCCCGCGAGTTTTGGGGGAGCTGGGAGCTTTTGGGGGATTTTGGCGAGTTCTGGGGGTTTTGGGGGCGTTTGGGAGGCTTTTGGAGCTCTTGGGGGTTTTTAGCGCCCCCAATTGAGTAAAGGGGGCTTTGAGGTCCCCCCAGCTGGTTTGGGGGGGATTTAACACCTCCCGATCCGTCTACAGAAGATTTTGGGGTTCCTCCCCCTCCCCCTCCTCGGTTTTTGGGTTTTTTCAACCCCCCTCCCTCACGACCCCCACTCAGGACCAAGACCCCCATGAAGGCACTTTAATGAATTTGGGGTCCCCCCTCAAAAAATCAAGGGGGGGGCTCGGGAGCAGCTTTTGGGGCCCCCTTGAGGGAGGTCAAAGGGGGGGTCAAGGGGGGATTCCAGGGAGGGGTTTAATAGGGAGGTTCAAGGGGGGATTCCAGGGAGGGGTTTAATGGGGAGGTTCAAGGGGGGATTCGAGGGGAGGGGTTTCGAGGGGGCATTCAAGGGGGTCTCAGGGGGGGGTTCGAGGGGCTCCCGCAGCGCTGGGGGTGGGTCCGAGCTCCCCCCAGGGCCCGGGGCTGTGCGGGGGGGTGCCGGGGGTGGCGGGGGGGGTGTCGCTGTCGCCGCTGTCGCCACTGTCGCCGCTGTCGCCGCTGTCGCCCCCCCGCAGCATCCGCCGCACCGTGCGGGACACGGTCAGGGGGTCGCACCTGGGGGAAGGGGGGGAGTGACACTCCCCAGTCCTGGAGACCCCCCCGACAGCCCAGAACATCCCCCCCGGACCCTCCCAGTACCCCATAACCCCCATAGAGCCCCCATAACCCCCTATAGAGCACCCCAACACCCCATAGCCCCTGAGACCCCCCATAACCCCATAGACCCCTCCCACCATCCCATAACCCCCGATAGACCCCCCCATAATCCCACAGACCCCCAAGGTGTCCATAGGGTCTATAAGCCCCCCCCGGTGCCCATGGGTGTCTATAGGTGCCTATAGGTGCCCATGGGTGTGTATAGGGGTCTGTAGGGGTCTATGGGTGTCTCTAGGGGTCTGTAGGTGCCCCTGGGTGTCTCCAGGGGTCTGTAGGGGTCTATGGGTGTCTCTAGGGGTCTGTAGGGGTCTATGGGTGTCCGTGGGTGTCCCCACCTGAGCCGGGCCCTGAGCACGGCCACACTCCGCGCCGTGGCCGCGGCGCCGTCGCCGACGTGGTCGAGCTGCCGGCGCAGGACGTGGCCCTGGGCCAGTGCCCGCGCTGTGCCCGCGGCCACCGCCGCCACCTGCGCCGCCACCAGCCCCGCCGCCACCTCGCTGGCACGGGCCTGGGGACACGGGGACATCGCTGGGGACACTGGGGACACTGGGGACAGCGGGGACATTGCACGCATGGGGGACACTGGGGAGAGTGGGGTCATGGGGACAGTGGGGACATTGGGGACACACCCAGGGATGCTGGGGACATTGGGGGGACATTGGGAACATTGGGGATATTGGGGACATTGGGATAGGGGGACACGGAGTCTGGGGACAGGGGCTGTGGGTACAAGGGCATGTGGTTGGCATTTGGCATTGGGACGTGGGGACACGGTGACACAGGACCTGGGGGCATGGGGGGACAGAACCTGGGGGCACAGGGGGACAGGACACGGGGACACTGGGGACATGGGGACAGGACACGGGGACACTCGGGAACGGGGAGGACATGGGTGGGCACAGGGGCTGTGGGGTCACAGGGTGACAGGGGTGACATGGGTGACACGGGTGACACAGGTGACACGGGTGACAGGTGCCCCCCACCTGCAGCCGGTATCTCTCCCCCCGCAGCCGCTGCTCCTCCACCTCGGCCACCAGAGCCCGCAGGCGCCGGCCGGTGACACGCGCGGCCCGTGACAGGGACAGCCGGGTCCTGGGGACAGGGACACCCAGTGGCACCCCACGGCACCCGGGACAGGGCCACCCACACCCCGGGGGCCACAGGGACACCCAGTGTCACCCCATGTCACCTCCAGAATGACCCACAGCCAGTGACACTCACCCTGAGACCATCTGGGGACCCCACAGCACCATCTGGGGACCACCTTGGGCCACCCTGGGGCCACCCAAACCCACTTTGGGGTCACCTCAAGCCAGACTGGGACCCCCCCTGGGCCCCCCGGGACCACCCAGGACCACCCAAACCCACTTTGGGGTCACCCAGGATCCCCTGGGGCCACCCGGGACCACCCAAGACCACCCTGGGGCTGCCCACTTTGGGGGCATCCTGAGGCCATGTGGGCACCACCCAATCCCCCCCCAGTCCCCCCTCACCCCTCCTCCCTGCGCAGCAGCTCCTGCAGGTGGAGGCAGCGGCTCCTCAGGGTGCTCTCGGGGGGCGTGGGGGGCACCGGGGGGCGCAGGAGCCGCTCCTGCAGCTCCCGCTGCTCCCGTGCCAGCCGGGCCTGGGCACCCTGGGCCTCCCGCGCCCGCTGCCCCGCGAGGGACAGCGCCTCACGCAGCTCCTGCACCTGGGCAGGTGAGACAACACCCACGGGTGAGACCTCAGCACCCTCGGGTGAGCTCAGCACCCACATATCCCATTTCCCACATCCCCATATCCCCTCATATCCCTCCCAAGTCCCCACAGGTGCCCCACAGGTGCCCCACAGGTGCCCACCTGTCCCAGCCGCTGTCCCAGGTGGTCCCGCAGCCCCCGGTTGTGCTCCCGCAGCTCCTCCAGCGCCGCCTGCAGCCCCCCGGGGTCAGCGGGAGGGGGACTATGGGGGGACATATGGGGGGCATGGGAGGGTATGGGGGATGGATGGGGGGTATGGGGGAGTACGGGGTAGAGGGACACCTGGGACTACAGGCGACACGTGGAGGGGCTGTAGGGGACACACAATGGGTGTGTCCAGGAAGGGGCGTGTCCGGGGAGGGGCGTGTCCTCACTCACCTGTGCCGGGGGCCGTGTCCCACCTGAGCGGCCGCTCGGTCCCGCTCCTGCTCCGCCTGGCGCCGGCACTGCCGGGCCTCCTCCACGGCCTGGGGGCGGGGCTGGCATGGACACGCCCACCGGGGACATGCCCACCACCCCAGCACCACCCATAGGCTGATATAGCCCCGCCCATTGTTCCTCAGCCCTGCCCACTGGTCCTTAGCCCCACCCATTGGTCCTCAGCCCCACCCACTGGACCTTAGCCACACCCCCCTGCCCTTTAGCCCGGCCCCTTTGTCCTTTAGCCCTGCCCATTTATCATTAGCCCCGCCCTTTCCCTTGGCCCCGCCCACCTCTCGCAGCTGCTGAAGCTCCTCCCCCCGTGCCCGGCACTGTGACTCCGCCTCCTGCGCCCGAAGCTCCGCCCCCGCACGGGCAGCGCGGGCGGCCTGGAGCTCCGCCCACAGCAGCTGCCCCGCCTCCTGCAAACGGGGCTGAGTCAGGGACAGGCCACACCCCCTCTGACCACGCCCCCTTTTAGCCTCACCTCAGCCAGGCCTCCACCCTCTCAGAGGCTCCTCCCTCTCCCAGGCCACGCCCCCTCAGACAATGCTGATTTAGCCCACACCCCCACCAGAGGCTCCACCCCTTAAGCCCCTCCCCCTGACCACACCCACATCCCATAAAGCACCACCTACTTTTCTAAGTCCCACCCCATTGTGCCAGCCACCCCTCAGACCACGCCTCTTTAGCCCCACCCACAGCCACACCTGTCATAGGCCCCGCCCCATCTGACCCCACCCCCTCCCTGGCCTCGCCCACCTGCTGCAGCCGCAGTCTCTCATTGGCCCGGTCCCTGGCCCTGCAGGCCCCGCCCATCCGGGCCTGGGCCCCGCCCACAGCAATCTCCAGCGCACGCAGGGCCCCGCCCTCTGCCAGGCCACGCCCTCTCTCTGCCGCCAGGCTCCGCCCCAGCGCCGCCACCTGATTGGGGAAGACCGTGATTGACAGCTCACATGGGACAGGCCACGCCCCCATCTGGGTGATGGGCAGCCCCTTGTCCCGCCCCCAGGGTGATGGACAGTCCCAAGCCCCTCCCACCGATGTGATTGACAGCCCCAAGCCCCGCCCACCAGTGTGATTGACAGCCCCAAATCCCATCCTCTGAGGGTGATTGACAGCCCCAGGCCCCTCCCATCGATGTGATTGACAGCCCCAAGCCCCGCCCACCGATGTGATTGACAGCCCCCAATCCCACCCTCTGAGGGTGATTGACAGCCCCAAGCCCCATCCACCGATGTGATTGACAGCCCCAAGCCCCGCCCACCTGGTTGCTGAGGTCCCGCAGCTCCTCCTCCAGGTCCCGCCGGTGCTGGGAGAGGGGGGGGACATTTGGGGGGGAGGAACCAAAATCTGGGGGGTCCCAAAGTCCAGGGGGGGTCCCAGGGTTTTGGGGACTCCCAGGAATCCAGGAACTCCCAGAGTCCAGGGAGTCCCAAAATCTGGGGGGTCCTCGAGTCGGGGGGTCCCAGGGATTTGAGGATCTCAGGAATCCCGGGGGTCCCAGGGATTTGGGGGGTCCCAGGGATTTGGGGGTCCCAGGAATCCCGGGGGTCCCAGGTGTTGGAGGGTCCCAGGGATTTGGGGGGTCTCAGGGATTTAGGGGGTCCCAGGGGTCCAGAGGGGGGGGGGAAGAATCTGGGAGGTCCCAAAATCTGGGGGGTCCCAGGTGTCCGGGGTGGGGGGGTGTCCCAGGATCCCCGGGGGTCCCTCCCAGGGTGGGCAGGACCCCAAACCTTGCAGGGAGTGGGGGCGGGGGATCACTCCTGGGGGGGTCCCGAGGGGTCCAGGGGGGTCCGGGGGGGATGGGCCAGTTCCCACGGGGTGGGGGAGGGGCGCCGAGGGCCCCGTGTCGCTGTCCCCGCCCCGTGTCCCAATTCCAGCCCGGGGCTGGCGGGGGGCCAGGGGGGCCCCGAGGGGGGCGGGGGGGCTCCGGCCAAGGGGGGGGACGGGGCGGGGGGACCCCAAATGCCCGGAATCCCCCCCTCCTCCACCCCCTGGGACCCCCAAATTGGGGTCGGGGCTCCACCGGGTACCGGGGGGTCCCCCATCACCGCGGGGTCCCCCCTCCCATCCCTCTGTCCCCCCAGCTGGGGGTCCCACCCCGTACCCTGGGGGTCCCCCATCACCTGGGAGGTCGCCCCCCATCCTGTGTCCCCCCCATCAACCGGGGGGGGTCCTCACAGCCCATCCCTGTGTCCCCCTCATCCCTGTGTCCCCCCCCCATTAACTGGGGGTCATCCCCCCATCCCCTGGGGGTGCCCCCCTTTCCCCGTCCCCCCCACTCACCTGTGCCAGCCTGGGGGGGCTGCGCCGCCCCCTGTCCCCCGTGTCCACCATGGGGGGGGAGGCTCTGGAACGACAGAGACCCCGGGGAGACCCTACAATAACACCACAGTCCCCCCAAAGCAGCCGCAGCCCCTGGCGGGGACCCCCCGACAGCTTTGGGGGGGGGCAGGTGGGGAAGGTCCGGCCCCCCGGGGACCCCCTGCCCACCCTGGGGGTTCCCAGCCGCCTGTTTTTGGGGTCCCCTGCCCACCCGGGGGGGTCCCGGCCTCCCTGTCCCCCCTCACCTGTCCCGGTCCGGGCTCTGCCGGTGCCGCCCCCGCCGCGGGCACGGGACGGATCCGCGAGTGGCACCTCCGCCCTCCCCCCGGGCCGGTCCCACGGGGGGGACACGGGGACACAGAGCCCGCCCTCCCCCTCCCCAACCCCCGCCCGCCCCCCCGGGCATCGCCCGGGCGGGGCCCTTCGGCTCCAGCGGCTCCCGGGCCACCCCCGCCCTGCCCGGGGGGCACCGGGGCCTCGGGGCACCCCAGGGTGTCCCCCCTGCCCTCACCCGGGGGACACGGGGGGCTCGGGGCACCCCGGATTTGGGTGGCACCTCAGGGGGTCACCTCTGCCTTTGTCTGCGGGACTCAGGTGTCCCGGGACACCCCAGAATTCGGGTGTCACTCCCAGTGTCACCTCCTGTCTTCACCCGGGGGACTCAGGTGTCTCAGGGCACCCTGGAATTCGGGTGCCACCCCTGGGTGTCACCCCCGCCCGAGGGGACACAGGTTTCAGGGCACCCCGGAATTTGGGTGTCACCTCCTGCCCTCGCCCAGGGGTGGGAGAAGCGGTGATGTCACGGTGTGGGAGTGACGTCACGGGGAGGGGAGGGCACGGTGACACCACGGGAGGGGTCAGGGGGGACAGGGGGTCGGGGGGGCCACACAGGGGTGTCCCCAGCGGGAACAACACGAGGGACATGGGTGACATGGGATGACACGGGGTGACACAGGGTGACACGGGGTGACATAAATGGACTCAGGTCGGCCTACACGGGTCAACACAGAGCAGAGCAGAGTCACGGGGGCCAACGTGGGTCAACACGGAACAGCACGGATTGACACGGGCTAACATGGGTCAATGTGCATTGACATGGGCCAACATGTGGATGCCGCGGAATCCTCCGGCCCGCCAGGGGGCGCCGCTCCCGCCCCCTCTCTGTGATCCGCATTCACTTCCGGTCTGGTCCGGCAGAAGTGACGTCAGAGAGCGGCGGCGGCGGGAGTGCGGTGAGCGGCGGAGGAGCCGGTTTGGAGGGTTCCGGGGGGCTCCTGGGGGGTCCTGGAGGGTTCTGGAAGGTTCTCGTGTCGCGACAGGTCGGTGACATCGCGCGCGGTGCTCCCGGCCGCCCCGTGACGTCATCGGCGCTGTCCGCGGCACCCGGTGACGTCACACGGGGTGTCCCCAGCCCTCAGTGACCCCCTGGAGAATGTCCCCAACCCCTGTGTCTCCTTCCCCAGGTACCGCCGGCCTCGTCACTGTCACCGTGTCCCCACTGGCCCTGTGTCCCCACTGTCCCCTCCATCCCCGTGCCTCTGACATCCTCTCCATCCCTCCATCCCTGTGTCCTCTCCATCCCTCCATCCCTGTGTCCCCTCCATCCCTCCATCCTTCCAGCCCGGTGTCCCCCTTTGCCCCCAGTGTCCCCCCTGTTCCCCTGTGCCCCCAGTGTCCCCCGGCGTGCCCGCGGCGATGCCGGAGGCCGTTCACTACATCCACCTGCAGAACTTCAGCCGCTCGCTGCTGGAGACGCTCAACGGGCAGCGGGTGGCGGGGCAGTTCTGCGACGTCACCGTGCGCATCCGCGAGGCCTCGCTGCGCGCCCACCGCTGCGTCCTGGCCGCGGGCAGCCCCTTCTTCCATGACAAGCTGCTGCTGGGCCACTCGGCCATCGAGGTGCCGCCCGTGGTGCCCTCGGCGGCCGTGCGGCAGCTGGTGGAGTTCCTGTACAGCGGCAGCCTGGTGGTGGCACAGTCGGAGGCGCTGCACATCCTCACCGCGGCCTCGGTGCTGCAGATCAAGACGGTCATCGACGAGTGCACCCAGATCATCTCGCAGAGCCGCGGCCCCGCCGTGATGCCCCCGGCCCAGAAACTGCCGCCGGGGCCGCCGGCGGAGCTGGAGAACTTCTCGGAGCCGTTGCCGAGCGGCCACAGCCGGAAGCAGCGGCAGCCGCTGCGCCTCGCGCCGACGCTCAAGGAGGAGGAGGAGGCGGAGGAGGAAGAGGAAGATGAGGACGGCGGTGCCCAGGAGGGCGTTGTCCCGCCCGGCGCGGCCCTCCCGGCTTTCCCGGCGCCAGACCCACCGTTTTTCGGTGCCCCCGAGGCGTTCCCGGACACGTTCCTGGCGCCCTGGGCCGGCGACGACGGCGGCGCCGTGTTCGGGGCGGAGCGCGGGCGGGAGGCACCGTGCGGGGATGGGTTTGGGTTTGGGGCGCCCCCGGCATTGCCGCCACCCTACGAGGGTGGGACGGAGGCTGGGGGAGCCCCCCCTGTGCCCACGGTGCCCCCAGTGGGGCCCCTGCGCGGCCCCCAGCCCCCCTACCAGTGCGGGCACTGCCAGAAGAGCTTCAGCTCCCGCAAGAACTACACCAAGCACATGTTCATCCACTCGGGTGAGCGCGGGGGGAACACGGGGACGTGGGGGGGACACAACGGGGGCAGGGAGGGCAGGGCGGGGGGGTTGGTGCCCTGGGAGGATCTGCATTGACTCATGGCGGTCTGTGCTTGACTTGTGGACGCGCATTGCTCTTGACCCATGTTGGCCTGTGCTGACCCATGTTGACTCATGTTGACCCGTGCTAAGCCATGCTGACCCATGTTGACTCATGTTGACCCATGCTAAGCCATGCTGACCCATGTTGGTTCGTTGACCCATGTTCACTCACGCAGACCTGCCCCGTATTGACCCGTGTTGCCCCACATTTGTCTCTCCGCAGGTGAGAAGCCCCACCAGTGCTCCATCTGCTGGCGCTCCTTCTCGCTCCGGGACTACCTGCTGAAGCACATGGTGACCCACACGGGCGTCCGCGCCTTCCAGTGCGGCGTCTGCTGCAAACGCTTCACCCAGAAGAGCTCCCTCAACGTCCACATGCGAACCCACCGCCCCGAGCGCTTCCAGTGCCGCCTCTGCACCAAGGGCTTCTCCCACCGCACCCTCCTGGAGCGCCACGCCGCCGCCTCTCACCCCGGGCCCCCGCCGGGGCCCCCGCCGGGGCCGCCGCCGCTGCCGCCGGAGGCCGGAATGGCCGCGTGGCCGGGGACTGACGCCGCGGGCGCCGGCCCCGCTCACACGGCGTGAGGGGGCACCGGGGGGGTCTCTGCCCCCCCAACTCCTCAAAGGTGGATTTTGGGGCTCCAGGCCTGTTTGAGGTGAAACCTGGAGGAAGCCGAGCCACGGGGACGTTCCCAGGGACAGGAGAAGGGGAACAGAACAGGGGAATCGGGAACACCCGGCAGGAGCACGGAGCAAATCCTCCTGGAAGCTGGGCAGGTGGGACACCAGGAGGTGGTTGGTGATGGCCTCGGTGGAGCTCGGGGGCTCTTTGGGTGGTGATGACATCATCAACCTGGACTTGTGCAAAACACCTGAGGTGGATCCCTAGGAAATCCTGGAACTGAGCTGGAGAGACAGGGATTGGATGGATGGGCCGCGCCCTGAGGCCAGAGGAGATGATCCAGGGGCTGGAGAGAGTTGGGGTGTCCCACTTGGAGAAGGGAAGGATCTGGGGACACCCTTCCAGGGCCTGAATAGGCTCCAAGAGCTGGAGAAGGACTTTGGACAAGGCGTGAAGTGCCAGGACACAGGGAATGGCTTCCAGTTGGAAAAGGGGACACTTGGGTGGGATTCTGGGGAGAAATCCCTCCCTGTGAGGGCAGGGAGGGGCTGGCATGGAATTCCCAGAAAAGCTGTGGCTGCTCCATCCTGGAAGTGTCTATGGAATGTCCTTTCCCCCACCAAACCATTCCCTGATTCCGTCACTGTGACCCCACCCCGGCCTTGGATGGACACAGGGATGGACACGCAGATGGACACAGGGATGGACACACGGACGGACACGGGGTCCGCCCCTTGTCCCCTCCCCCCAGGTGGCTCCTGCCCCCCCAAACAGTGGCCAGCGGGGAGTGGCTCAAATGGTCTTGGTGGCCTCTGGGGGTGACAATGAACATGGGAGGACACTGGGGAGAGGGGGGGGATTCCGGGGACAAGGGGGGCATAGGGGGGACACTGGGGACACATGGGGGGACCTGGGGAAATGGGAGGGGACTTGGGAGACCAGGGGGGACACTGGGGGACACCAGAGGGGACATGGGGGAGGACAGGAGGGAACTTGGAGGGACACTGGGGGGACACTGGAGTCACTGGGGGGACATAACGGGGAACACTGCGACACAAAGAGGGGACACTGTCCCAGGGCCACCGGTGCTCAGGGCCCCTCAGCCTCTGGTCCCAGTGTCATGCGGGGCCCTCCCAGTAACGCCCCCAGTACCCTCGGCAGTCCCAGTAATCTCAGTGCCCCCAGTAATCTCAGTGCTCCCAGTAGCGTCCAGTGCTCCCAGTATCCCCGGTCTGCAGCGCATTGATTCCCCGACCTGTCAATCATCGCCTCCGCCCCTCCTCTTCGCCGAGCTCGGAAGCCGATTGGCCAAGCGTCACGTCTCTACAATCCCCGCCCTCCCCGTGGCGCTTCCACCGCTGATTTGCCCGTTCTCCTTCCCGCCCTTTCTCTCCCGCCTGCTCCTCTCCTATTGGCCCCTCACCCCGTCAATCTCTCGTCCTCCCTCCCCCTTTCATTGGCCCCTGCTCTGTCCATCAGGTTCGGCGGGCGGTGATTGGCCGGGGCGGGGGGGCGGGAGCGGAAGCCGTGAGGGGGCTGAGGGGAGACCGGGCCACCATGTCGGGCCCTGAGGCGGCGGCGGCGGCCAGGACGGGCCCGGAAGGGGCCGGGAAGGGCCCGCGAGCGGAGCCCTTGGGGCACCTGGAGCTGCTGGAGCACTGCGGGCGCTGCCGGGAGCGCCTCAGCCCCCAGCGGGACCCGCGGCTCCTGCCCTGCCTGCACTCGGTGTGCGGGACCTGCCTCGGCGGAGATGGAGCGGGTGAGGGGGGACTGGGGGAGCTGGGAGGCACTGGGGGGTCACTGGGAGCACTGGGGGACACTGAGAGCAATGAGGGCCCCTCCGCCACTAACGAGCCGCCCAGAGGGGGGTGTGGGGTGACCCTGGTACCCCCTCTGCCCTCCCTGTCCCCCCTGTTTTCCCTGACCTCGTGTCCCCGCTGTCCCCGCAGTGTTCGAGTGCCCCGTGTGCCGCTACCAGTGTCCCCTGGGGGACATCCTGGACAACTTCTTCCTGCAGGACAGTGGGGCTGGAGCCACCGCAGGGCCTGAGCCCCGCCAGGTAGAGCCTCGTTAGCGTTAATTAGCCCTGATTACCGGGGAGGAGGTGGCCCAGCCTGTCCCTTGTCCTCAGAGCTGCAGCAGCTGCGAGGACAACGCGGTGGCCACGAGGTTCTGCGATGACTGCGCCGAGCCCCTGTGTGACACCTGCGTGCAGGCCCATCTCAGGGTCAGGTACAC
Organism: Chiroxiphia lanceolata; assembly: GCF_009829145.1. Lineage (NCBI taxonomy): Eukaryota > Metazoa > Chordata > Aves > Passeriformes > Pipridae > Chiroxiphia > Chiroxiphia lanceolata. The sequence goes on from NW_022476527.1 coordinate 86,426, forward strand.
CCGGGGCCACTCCGTCAGGGACATCGGTGAGTCACTGTCACCTCAGTGTCACTGTCACACCCCCCTGCCACCCCCTGTCCCTGTGTGACACCTGCGGGCAGGCCCATCTCAGGGGCCCATTCCCAGTGCCATCCTGGTGCCATTCCCAGTCCCATTCCCAGTGCCGTTCCCAGTCCACTCCCAGTCCCCTTCCTGTGTCATCTGTGCAGGAGGAGCTGCTCTCCAGGACATTCCCATCCCAGTCCATCCCACTCCATTCCCGCAGGCTCTGCCCCATCCCAGTCCATTCCCACAGGCTCAGTCCCATCCCAGTCCCATCCCAGTCCATCCCAGTCCATTCCCACAGGCTCAGTCCCATCCCAGTCCCATCCCAGTCCATCCCAGTCCATTCCCACAGGCTCAGTCCCATCCCAGTCCCATCCCAGTCCATCCCAGTCCATTCCCACAGGCTCAGCCCCATTCCAGTCCATCCCAGTCCATCCCAGTCCATTCCCACAGGCTCAGTCTCATCCCAGTCCATTCCCACAGGCTCAGCCCCATCCCAGTCCATCCCAGTCCATTCCCACAGGCTCAGCCCCATCCCAGTCCATTCCCACAGGCTCAGTCCCATCCCAGTCCATCCCAGTCCATCCCAGTCCATCCCCACAGGCTCAGCCCCATCCCAGTCCATCCCAGTCCATCCCAGTCCATCCCCACAGGCTCAGCCCCGCCCCGTTCCGGTGCCAGTCCCGCTCTGGGGCCGTGCCCAGAGCACCCGGAGGAGCCCCGGGATCGGTTCTGTTCCAGCTGTTCCACCCTCGTGTGCCACCTGTGCCAGCTCAGCACCCACCAGGGCCACCGGTGAGTTCGTTAGCGCTCATTTGCATATTAATCAAGCATGTTAAAAACAGGGATTTGGGGCAAAGAGGGAATGGAAATGGGAGTTATGGACTGAAAGGGCAGCTGCTCAGGCCCCTGGAAAGGGGAGTAGTTAATTAATTATGTTAATTAGTTGCTGAAGAAGAGGTGGAGATGGTTTACAGGTTAATTATTAATTATTAATTAGAGATTTTCTCATTTTAGGATGTTTTTGTAATGAGTGATGGGGGTTTTTACTGTGTTTTTCTCTGATTGTTTCAACTTTGTGGCTGCATTGATAATTAACTCAATTATTTATTTAAACAGGCAGCTAATTAGTGGATTGACTGAATAATTAATGGTCCCAGCAGCATTTGGATGCAGAAAATTTAATTTAATTAAATAGGAAATAAAATGAACCTTTCTCACAAAGTGGAAACTCCGAATTAACTACAATGATTAAGTTAACTAGTTAATGATGCTTAATGAGGGTTGGTTACCTTGTTAACGGTTTTTGAGATAACGAGAAACTTAGGTTGGGTTTTTTTCTCTCTTTTTTTTCCCTTTTTTCCCCTTTTTTCCGTTTTTCCCCTTTTTTCTCGTTTTCCCCTTTCTCCCTCTTCTCCCCCCATTCTGTCCCCCCGGTTCCCCCCCGGTTCCCGCCGTGTCTCCGTGTCCTGGGCGCGTTCCCAGTTCCCAGAGTGTTCCTGAGGCGGCTCGTGAGCAGCAGTCGCTGCTGCTGGACGTGTCCCGCTGCCTCAGCACCAAACTGGCCTCGCTGCAGGACTGCCAGCGGCACCTGCGGGGCCTGTGCGTGGCACCTCCTGTCCCCCCGTGCCCCCCGTGTCCCCCCGTGTCCCCCCCGTGTCCCCCCCGTGTCCCCCCCGTGTCCCCCCCCGTGTCCCCCCCCGTGTCCCCCCCCGTGTCCCCCCCGTGTCCCCCCCCCGTGTCCCCCCCGTGTCCCCCCCGTGTCCCCCCCCGTGTCCCCCCCGTGTCCCCCCGTGTCCCCCCCGTGTCCCCCCCTGTCCCCCCGTGTCCCCCCCGTGTCCCCATTCCCGGTGTTCCCGTTGTCCCCAGGCAGCGCCAGGGCTCGGAGGCGCAGCAGCGGCTGCAGGTGGAGGTGAAAATGGCCATCCTGCAGGTCATGAGGGAGCTCAACAAGCGCGGCAAGGTCCTGCTCGGGGAGGCCCAGGTGAGGGTGGCACTGTCCACTGAGGCCAGGACTGTCCCCTCACTGTCCCTTCCCTGTCCTTGCCTCCCCAGGTGAGGGTGGCACTGTCCCCTTCTGTCCCCTGAGGCCAGGACTGTCCCCTCCATGTCCCCTCCCTGTCCCTGCTGTCCCCCCGGGTCTCCTCAGTGTCCCCTGAGAAGGTGACGGAGGCGTGGCAGGAGGAGCTGGAGTCACAGCTCCAGGCACTGTCCCTGCTGTCCCCTGGTGTCCCCTGGTGTCCCCTCAGTGTCCCCTCAGTGTCCCCATGCCCTGTGTGACCCCGGTGTCCCCCCAGAAGGTGACGGAGATGTGGCAGGAGGAGCTGGAGCGGCGGCTCCGGGCGCTGTCGGAGCTGCAGAAGCACCACGAGCTCGTCATGTGCTTCGTGTCCCGGGCCATGGGCACCTCCCGGGGCACTGCCCTGCTGCTCTCCCACAGACTGGTGAGGCTGAGCCCCCCCCGAGCCTCCCAGGGGCAGGGACCCCCGCGGTGGCACCTGGGGACACTTGGGGACCACTGGGCGACCTGTTGGTGTGACAGAGGAGTGGGCAGTGACACCCCCACCGGGGGTGCTGGGGAGGGGCCAAAGCCCCCCAACCCCACCCTCAGACCCCTCACGTGTCCCCAGGGTGTCCCTGCACTGTCCCACGAGTCCCCTTGGTGTCCCTGTGACCTGTGCCCTCCCTCCCCATGTCCTTCCAGATCCATTCCCAGATCCAGCGGAGCCTCCGTGTCCCAGTGGAGCGTGAGGAGCCCCCGGGGGAGCTGAAATTCCAGTGGGATCTTCCCGCCTGGACCAAGAGCGCCGAGAACTTCGGTGGGGGGACACCAGGGGGAACACTGGGGGGGACAGGGGACAGGAGGGACCAGGGAGGGTGACGGGACAGGAGGGACCAGGGGGGTGACAAGTGACAAGGGGGTGTCAGGGGGTCTCTGGTGTCCCCACCTCACCTGACACCTCTCCCCTCTCCCCCAGGCACCATCATCTCGGAGTGGCCCCTGCCCCGCCCCGGGAGCCCCCCCCCTGCCATGAGGCCCCGAGATCCCCCCCCGGCCCCACAGGTACTTGGGGGGTCTCAGGGGTGTTTTGGGGACCCCCCTGGCTGCCCCCTCCCCCCAAAATAACCCCCTGCTCCCCCCAGGTGGTGAGCAACGGGCAGGTGACCCCCAGGCTGCTCTTTCAGCCCCCCCAGAACAGGGCTGGAGGGGGGGCACAGGAGGCCCCCTGGGGGTCCCCCCCAATTGGGCGGGAGGCTCTGGGCCCCCCCCTCCCACCTCAGTTTCCCTCCGGGATCGAGGGCTTGGAATGTCCTGACTTGTCCCCCCCACACCTGGAGCCGCCGCCGGAGACCCCCAAGCTGGGTGAGGATATGGGGGGGACAGGGGGAGGGAGGGCACAGGGGATGGGGGAACACGAGGGGGACAGGGGGAGGGGGGAGATGGGGGGATATGGGGAGAGGGGAACATGGGGGACATGGGTTGGGGGGCACAGGTTGGGGGCACGGGATATGAGGGGGTGGGGGCATGGGGGGGACACGGGTGGAGTGACAGAGGTTGGGGACACGGGGGGTGACAGGGAGGGGGCACAGGGGAAGGGGACACGGACTGGGGGGTCCAGGAATTCCCTGACGTGGGATTTCCCAGCAGCCACCGGGCCCCCCGAAAACACCGTCACAGGAGGGGACAGGTGAGGGGGGACACCCTGTCCTTTGTCACGTCCCCTGGGACGCCCCTGTCACTTGTCACCTCTGCCCAGTCCCTCCTGTCCATTGTCACCCCCCTGGTTTCTCCTGTCTCTCGTCACCACTCCCGGTCTCTCCTGTCCCTTGTCACCTCCCCTGGGACCCTCCTGTCCATTGTCACCCCCTCCAGTCCCTCCTGGCTCTTGTCACCCCCTCCCTGGTGACATTTGGTGGCTTTGGAGGCTCCTGGAGCCCCCCTGACCCCCCCCTATTATCCAGGAGGAAATCTGGGAATTCCCCCCGGGAGGAAAAGTTTGTTAAGAAGCTGCTCATTAAACGGTAACTGGGGGGGGTGGGACCCCTGGGACCCCCTTGTCACCTTTGTCCAGGGCCACCTGTCCCCCTTGTCCCATCCTTGTCACCCCCTTTGAGGGTCCCTGGCCCTTGGTTGTGAGGGTCCCCCCATCCTGTCCCCTGGGCCAGGGGGTGGTGAGGACCCAGGACCCCCCTGGCCCTTGTCACCATGTCCCCAACATCCCTTTGGAGTCCCCCTGTCCCCAACTCTCCCAGACCTTGTCCCCCTCTCCCCGGGGTCCCCCCTGTCCCTTGTCCTCCCGTCCCTGGGGTGTCCCTTGTCCCCCCGTGTCCCTTGTTCCCCCATCCCAAAAGCCCCAGATGCTTCCAGCCCCCCCCAAACTCCCAGGATTTGTCCCCCGGGGGGGTTCCCCTGGTGCTGACCCCCCCCTTTCCCCCCAGGAGGCGTCCCCGAGGGTGCCAGGGCCCCCCCCCACGCCCCCTCAAGGTGCCGCGGGTGTCGCTGGAGCGGCTGGAGCTGGGCCTGGCGCTGGACCCGGCCCTGCCCCTGCCCGCCTTCCGCGTCCTGCCGGGGCCCTCGGCCGGGCAGTTCAGCGTCATCGTCATCGAGCAGGGGGGGACAGCCCAGGGGACACCACAGGGGACAGCCCAGGGGACAGTGCAGGGGACACCCCAGGGGACACCCCAGGGGACAGCGCAGAGCACACGGCCACAGGGAAACATCCCCGTCAAGGTGAGTGTGCCCCGGCCCCCCGGGGTCACCTGTGCCACTTCATTGTCACCTGTCCTTTTGCAGTGTCACCTGTGCCACCCCAGTGTTCCTTGTCCCCCTCTGGTGTCCCCCTCTGGTGTCCCCCTGTGTCCCCCTGACCCCTCCCCGTGTACCCCCCTTATGTCCCCCTGCCCCCCGTGTTCCCTCCCCGTGACCCCCTGTCGCTCTCCAGTGTCCACCTCCATGTCTCCCCATCCCCTACTCACGTCCCCTTGTCCCTCTTCCCTATGTTCCCTCCCCATGTCCCCTTCCCACGTCCCCCTCTGTCCCCCCCATATCCCCCCCTCACCTTTTCCTTCCCTCCCCCCCAGGAGGAGCCTCAGGAATTGGCCATCGGGGACCCCGGGGACACCAAGCCCGTGGGGCTGCTGCCCCCTCCCACCGTGGGGGGTGTCCCCAGGGGTGTCCCCTCGGAGGGTGTCCCCTCGGAGGGTGTCCCCTCGGAGGGTGTCCCCACTGAGGGTGTCCCCGTGGGGTGGAGCTGCCGGGTGTGTGGCCGTGCGGGGGCCGTGGTGATGTGTGACCGGTGCCAGCGCTGCTTCCACCTGCACTGCCACCTGCCCGCCCTGCTCGATGTGCCCAGGTACATCCCACGGGGATCCAGCGGCATCTGGGGGCCTGCGGCACCTCCCTGGGATCCACTGCCCCTTGTCACCTCCCTGAGCCCTGTGGGAGTCGTCCTGCTGACCCCAAACCTTGTGGAATGTCCGTTCCCTGTCTGTGATCCCTCTGGGAATCCCTCCGACGACCCCAAAACTTGGGGGATCTCCTGCCCCTGATCCCTCTGGGAATCCCCCACTGAGCCCCAAACATCGTGGGGTCTTCTTTCCCCTTCCCTGATCCTCGTGGGAATCCCGTTGCCGGCCCCAAACCTCCTGGGATCTCCCATTCCCAATGGCTCCCCCCGGATCCGCAGCTCCGACTGGACGTGTTCGCTGTGCCAGGAGCTCCCCCTGCCCTCTCAGGGCCCCCTGGGCCAGGGAACCCCCGCCCGACTGAGCCCCCTGGACCAGCAGGTGAGTCCTGGGGGGGATTGGGGGGGATCCCAAGGGATCCTGGGGGATCCAGGGCTGCCCTCTTTCTCCCCCCCCAGAGGTGTGAGCTGGTGCTGCTGGAGCTGCTGTGCCACGAGCCCTGCAGGGCCCTGCAGCGCCCGCGCGGCCTTGCGGTGAGTGGGGGCTACCGGGGGGGGCTGGGGGGCTACTGAGCCATGGGGACCACCGTGAACACCTCAGGGGCTACAGGGGGGCTACTGAGCCACGGAGACCACCATGAACACCTCAGGGGCTACAGGGGGGCTACTGAGCCACGGGGACCACCATGAACACCTCAGGGGCTACAGGGGGGCTACTGAGCCATGGGGACCACCATGAACACCTCAGGGGCTCCTGGGGTTTGGTGACCCTTGCGGAGTTTGATGCTCATGGGAGGGGTTTGGTGGCCCAAACAGCGGTTTGGTAGCCCCAGGGCACATTTGAAGGCCCAGGCAGGGATTTAGTGGCCCCAGTCATGGTTTGGTAGCCCCTGACCCCGTTTGGTGGCCACAGGAGGGGGGTCCCGCCCTGGACCTGACCCTGATGAGGGCGAAGCTGCAGGAGAAGCTGAGCCCCCCGTACAGGACCCCTGAGGAGTTTGCCAGGGACGCCTGGAGGGTCCTGGGGCAGCTCCAGGGGACCACCGAGGTCTGGGGGGTGTCTGGGGGGTCCGGGCAGTGTCTGGGGGTCCCTGAACGTCCCGGGGGGGGGTCTGGGGGTCCCTCTGGGCATCCCTGGGGAGGTCTGGGGTGGCTTGGTGGTTTCTCTGGGTGTCTGAGAGGGTCTGGGGGTGGTCTCTGGAGGGGTTTGGGGGGGCCCTGGGGAGCTCTGGGGGTCCCTCTGGGGTATCTGGGGGTCCCTGTGGGGGTCAGGGGGTGTCTCTGGGGGTCTCACCCTCATGTCCCCCCAGGACAAGGTGGGGGTCTCTGAGGGGTCTGGGGTGCTCTGGGAGGTCCCTGGGGATCTGGGGGGGGTCTCTGGGGGTCTCAGAGGGGGTGTCCAGCCCCCCTGACCTCCTGTTTTCCCCCCCAGGACAAGGTGGGGCTGCAGTCCCTGCTGAGCGTCCAGAGGTTCCTCGAGACCCGCCTGAGCCGCGTCTTCGGGGACAGGAAATTCTGGGACCACCCAGGGACCCCCCTGCAGCCTGAGCCCCCTCCCCAGGGGGGCTGGGACCACCCGGGGTCACCCCCGGTGTCCTGGGACCCCAATTCTGCTGCTCCAGGGTCCTGATCCCCCTCCCCGGGGTCCTGAAACCCTCCCTGGGACCCCAATCCCCCTCCCCAGGGTCATGATCCCCCTCCCAGGGGTCCTGAAATTCCCCCCAGGACCCCAGTTTGTTCTCTGGGACCCCAATCCCCCCTCCCAGGATCCCAATCCCCCTCACCAGGGTCCTGGTCCCCCCTCCAGGACCCCAGTTCTGCTCCTTGGACCTATAAAACCACTCCTGGTCCTTCTTCCTTGTGGGTCAGGATTTGCCAGGCTGTGACCCCGTGGGAGGCCCAGGCTGGAGCAGGGTCCTGGCAGGGACCTGCAGGAGAGGGAAGCCCAGGATGGAGCAGGTTTTTCTCGGGTAGGACTCGTGGCCCCTGTGGGGGACCCAGGCCAGTACAGCTCATTCCTGAAGGACTGACCCCACGGAGGAGTGACCCACGGGACAGCAGGTTGGGAAGAGCTGCTGCCCGAGGGATGGACTCAGGGCAGAGAGATCCATCAAGGGGAAGGACTCCAACCCCTCTCCCTGAGCAGCAGCAGAAACAACAACGGACTGTAACCCCCATTCCCTGTGGCCCTGCACCGCTGGGGAGGAGCAGGGAGAACACGGAAGGAGGGGTGGGGGGAAGGTGTTCTTAAGACTGTTTTATTTCTCAGTCTTTGGTTCTTATCCTGTTAGTAATAAATTTAAGTACCATCCCCACTTGGAGTCTGTTTTGCCCATGAAGGTGATCAGTCACTGACCTCTGCCAGACTCATGAATTCTGAATTGCTTTTTTCTTCTGTCTTTGTCCAGTTACGGAGGGGACAGTGAGAGAGCGGCTTTAGTGGGTACCTGGTATCTGGCCAGGGTCAACCCACTACAGAGGGCAAACTGGTCCCAGTACAGGCCCCCCCCCGTAAAGATGGTTGCGCCCAGTAGAAGGAAGGGCCTCAAGCTCCGCCCCCGTGCGCGGGGATTGGTCCGTGGGGCCTGAAATTGCCGAAGTTTTCCGGAAAGAGCCGAAGGCACGAGCGGGGCCGCGCCCGGTTCGTCGCGACGGGTCCGGCCCCGCCCCTTTTCCGGGAGGACCCGAGTTGTTCCGGAAAGAGCCGAAGTGACCCCGGAACGGGCTGAGCTCCCCTCGAGCGGCTCCGGAAAGAGCCGAAGGGCCCCGGATCCCCTTCCAGCCCCCCCGGCTCTGGAGACCCCCGAGGCGGCTCTTAAACTTGCAGAGCGGCTCCAGAGGGTCCCGAAGCGGTTCTGGAGGTTCCCGAAGGGGCTTCGGAAAGTCACGAAGTGATTCGCAGGTCGTTCCGGAACTTCCCGAACCGGTTCCGGAACTTTCCGAAGCGGCTCAGGAGATCCCCGAACCCTTCCCGGACTTTCCCGAAGCGACTCCGGAAGTTACCGAGCGTCTCCGGAAGTTGCCGAGCGGGCCGGCCCCTCAGCGCTCGCCCCCGGCCCCGTCGGTCCCGGACCCCCCGAAACCCCCCGAAACCCCCCCAAAAAACCCCAAAACCCCCCAGAAAGCCCCGAACCGCCGCTCCCCCCGCGCCCCCCGGGGGGGCCGGCGCCGCCCCGGCCCGGGCCGGCAGGATGATCAAGCTGTTCTCGCTGAAGCAGCAGAAGAAGGAGGAGGAATCGGCCGGAGGCACCAAGAGCTCCAGCAAAAAGGCCTCGGCGGCTCAGCTGCGGATCCAGAAAGGTGCGACTGGGGCGGACTGGGACCAGTGAGGGGCACGGACTGGGACCAGTAACGATTCTGAGGGGGGTCAGCGACTGGGCCCAGCGGGGGTCAGGGATTGGGCCCAGTTAGGCCCTGGTAGGGGGAAGGGGCTGGTCCCAGTAGAGGTCAGGTACTGGGCCCAGTAAGGGTCAGGGACTGGTCCCAGTTGAGGTCAGATACTGGGCCCAGTAAGGGCCAGAGACTGGATTCAGTAAGGTTCCAGTTGGGGTCACGTATTGGTCCCAGTACGAGTCACATACTGGTCCCAGTAAGGCCCCAGTTGGGGGCAGGAACTGGTCCCAGTACAGTTCCACTGGGGGTCAGGTCCTGGTCCCAGTTGGGGTCAGGTACTGGTCCCAGTAAGGGTCGGGGACTGGTCCCAGTTGGGGTCACACACTGGTCCCACTGGGGACACGTCTGTGTCCCCTTTGTCCCTGTCCCCTGTGTGTCACCTGCGTCATGTCCCCGATGTCCCCTCAGTGTCCCTTTGTGTCCCCAATCCCCCCAATGTCCCCAATCGCCCCAACCCCCCCCCCAGTGTCCCCCAGTGTCCCCCAGTGTCCCCCCAATGTCCCCAGATGTCCCCAGTGTCCCCAGATGTCCCCGTTTGTCCCCAGACATCAACGAGCTGAACCTGCCCAAGACGTGTGAGATCGACTTCTCCGACCAGGACGACCTGCTGCACTTCCGGCTGCTCATCTGCCCTGACGAGGTGGGACTGTCCCCAGATGTCACCTCCCCTGTCACCTGTGTCACCCCCTGTGTCACCCGTGTCACCTCCTGTCCCCCCCAGGTCCCTCCCTGATTGTCCCCCCCTTCCCCTCGGGTCACTTTGGGGTCCCCACTGTCCCCATGTCCCCCCCTCTGACGCCCCCAATTGTCCTCTCCCATCCCTGGGGGTCCCCCCAGTGTCCCCAACCCCTCCAGATGTTCCCCAGTGTCCCCTGTCCCTGTCCCCATGTCCCTGTCCCCAAATGTCCCCCCGGTGACATTTCTCTGTCCCTCAGGGTTTCTACAAGGGCGGCAAATTCGTCTTCAGCTTTAAGGTGAGTCCTGGGCCACCAAATCCCCTCTTGGGCCACCAAACCCCCTCCTGGGCCACCAAACCCCTCCTAGGCCACCAAATCCGTCCCTGGGCCACCAAGCCCCCTCTTGGGCCACCAGTGGCCTTGGAGGGGGGGACACACCTGGTGGCCACCCCGCCCTGAGCAGTGGCCACCAAGCCCTGCTGGGGCCGCTGTGGGTCCAAGGGGGGCCCTAGGGGCTGGTGGCCACCAGCCAGTGACCGGTGGCTGTGTGTCCCCCCCCCAGGTGGGCCAGGGGTACCCCCACGACCCCCCCAAGGTGAAGTGCGAGACGATGGTTTATCACCCCAACATCGACCTGGAGGGCAACGTGTGCCTCAACATCCTCAGGTGGGCTACCGACATCTAGGGGGGCTACCAACATCTACGGGGGCTACTGACAGCCCTGGGGGGGCTACCAACATCTAGGGGGGCTACCAACCCATGGAGGGGCTACCAAACACCTCCCGTGGGCTCCCCCCTGGCGTGGCCATGGCCACCTGTCGGTGTCTGTGGTGACCAGGCTGCCCCGGGTCTGGATGTGTCTGTCTGTCCCCGTGTCCGTGTGTCCCTGATGTGTCCCTCACGTGTCCGTGTGTCCCTGACCACGTCCATGTGTCCCTGACGTGTCCGTAGGGAGGACTGGAAGCCCGTCCTGACCATCAACTCCATCATCTACGGCCTCCAGTACCTGTTCCTGGTGAGGAACACGGGGACACACCTGGGGGGACACCTGGGGGGCACCTGGGGGGACACCTGGGGACAGGGACATGGGGACACCTGGGGGGTTCAGGGAGGGCTGAGGGGCCTGGGGGGGCAGGGACAGGTTTTGGGGTCCCGGGGCAGGGGTCACAGGGTTTGAGGTCCTTGGGGTTCTCTTAAAGGGTTTTGGGGTCCCTGGGGGGTGTTAGTGGGGTTTGGGGTCTGGGGGGAGTGTTTTGGGGTCTGAGAAGAGTGTTTTGGGGTCTGAGGGGCTGTTAATGGAATTTGGGGTCTGGGGGGAGTGTTTTGGGTTTTGGGGGGCTGCTACTGGGGTTCTGGGGTCCGTTTGAGCATTTCGGGGTCTGGGGTCGGCGCTCACGGGGTCTGTGCCCCCCCAGGAGCCGAACCCCGAGGACCCCCTGAACAAGGAGGCGGCCGAGGTCCTGCAGAGCAACCGGCGCCTCTTCGAGCAGAACGTGCAGCGCTCGCTGCGGGGGGGCTACGTGGGGGCCACGTACTTCGAGCGCTGCCTCAAGTGACCCCCTGCCCCGAAATCCCCCCCAAAAACACCCCCGGGACCCCCCCCGAAAATCCCTGACCCCCCTGGACCCCACAGAGCCCCCCAAAACCCCGCTCGGGGGGGCTCTGTGGGGGCCACAGACATCAAGTGACCCCCGCCCCCCATAAAAAAATTCCCCCCAAAAACACCCCCGGGACTCCCCAAAAACCCCCAAATTCCTCCCAGACTCCTCCCCTCCCAAAACACCCCCAGGACCCCCTGAATACCCCTTTTGCGGGGGGGGAGGTGACGTGGGGGCCACTGACATCGGGACCCCCCCCGGGGACCCCACATATCCCCCCAACACCCCCAGGACCCCCCAAATTCCCCCTGTGGACCCCCCAGGACCCCCAAAGTCCCCCTGGGGACCCTCTGGGACTCCCCAGAACCCCCCTGGGAACCCCCCAGGACCTCCTGGGACCCCCCAAAATCCCCCCCCCCAGGACCCCCCAAACCCCACGCGGTACCTCCGGGGACCCCCCCAAAACCCCCCCGGGGACCCCCAAAATCCCCCCCAGGACCCCTCAAGTCCCCCCAGGACCTCCTGGGGACCTCCCAGGACCCCCCCAGGACCCCCAAAATTCCCCCCCCTATTTATTCCCCCCGGGGGTGGGGGGGGACCCCCCGTCATGGCTCGAGCGGAGATTAAAGAGCGAAGGGAACGAAGGCACTGGTTATACTGGTTTTTGGTGGTTTATACTGGTTTTTGGTGGTTTATACTGGGGAGGCTGGTTATGTTGGTTTATACTGGGGGGGCGGTTATACTGGGTTGTACTGGTTATACTGGGGGTGCTGGTTTATACCGGGGATACTGGTTACACTGGTTTATACTGGGAGGAGAGCCCAGTGTGTGTTACTGGTTATAGTGGGAGGAGCAGTGGGGGTGTTAGTGGTTATACTGGGATGGGGGTGCCGTTACTGGTCTCATGGTTCCCAGTCTGCCCAGTGGCACCAGTTCCCTGCTCCAGTATGGCCAGTTCCCAGTGCCAGTATCCCCAGTTCCCAGTGCGAGCACTCCCAGTCCCCCCAGTCCGCAATCCCGACCCCCCCGAGCCGCCAGGGGTCGCTCCTGTCTCTGCCCCGGCCCGGAAATGCCTCTCCGGCCCCTCCTCTGTGGCCCTTCCTCCATCACGTGACCGGACCCGGTGACGTCACTGTTTGCGGAAGTGCCGGTAAAAGGGGCCGGGGCGATTTGGGCGAATTTAGGGCGGTTTGGGGGCATTTGGGGGCATTTGGGGATTTCAAGGGGCGCCAGGAGGGAATGTGGGGGAACTCGAGGGGATTTCAGGGGGGTTTGAGGCGACCGGGGGCGATTTCAGGAGCCCGGGTGTTGGCTTTTGGGGGGATTTCAGGGGCTTTGGGGAGGATTTGAGGGGATTTAAGGGAATTTGAGGGCACTTCCAGGAGTTTTGGGGGCGGTTTCGGGGGGTCTTGGGGGATTTCGGGGGGTTCCCGTGTCCCCCTCTCTGTCCCCATGTCCGTGTCCCCTCCCCTCCCCATGTCCCGTCGATGTCCCCGCTGTCCCGTCGATGTCCCCGCTGTCCCGTCGATGTCCCCCCGGCTGCCCCAGGTGTCCCCGTGCCCATGGAGCTGCTGTTCGGGCGCCGGAAGACGCCGGAGGAGCTGCTGCGGCAGAACCAGCGGGCGCTGGGCAGGGCCGTGCGGGAGCTCGACCGCGAGCGGCAGAAACTCGACGCGCAGGAGAAGAAAATCATCGTGGACATCAAGAAAATGGCCAAGCAGGGGCAGATGGTGAGGCTGGGGACAGGGAGGGGACATTGGGGACAGCTGGGGACACACGTGGGGACACTGGGGGTGGTGCAGGGCCAGTGTGGGGTGGGAGGGAGAAGGTGGAGGGGACACGGGGGGGACCTGAGGGACATCCCAAGCCCCCAGTGTCCCTGATGTCCCTGGACATCTCCCCGGTGTCCCCTTGGCTGTCCCCCTGATGTCCCCCTGCTGTCCCCCGTGTCCCCAGGACGCCGTCAGGGTGATGGCCAAGGACCTGGTCCGGACCCGGCGCTACATCCGCAAGTTCATCACGATGAGGGCGAACGTCCAGGGCGTGTCCCTGAAGATCCAGACCCTCAAATCCAACAGCTCCATGGCCACGGCCATGCGCGGCGTCACCAAGGCCATGGCCACCATGAACAGACAGGTGGGGGCACACCTGGGCACACCTGGGGTCACCAGTGGTGAGCAGTGGTCAGCAGTGGTCACCCAGGGTCACCAAGGCCAGGCTGCCACGGGCAGACAGGTGGGGACACCTGGGGGTCCCCAAGGCCACCAGGGGTGTCCCCAGGGCCACCAGGGGTGTCCCCAGGGCCACCATGGCCAGGCAGGTGGGTGACCCTGGGATGTCCCCCCGGGATGTCCCCAAGGCCGTGGGCCGGTGCCACCCCCGGGGACGTGCCCCAGGCCGTTGTCCCCTGTGTCCCCGTGGTGTCCCCAGTGTCACCCCCGTGTCCCCCCAGCTGAAGCTGCCCCAGATCCAGAAGATCATGCTGGAATTCGAGCGCCAGGCCGAGATCATGGACATGAAGGAGGAGCTGATGAACGACGCCATCGACGACGCCCTCGGGGACGAGGACGACGAGGAGGAGAGGTGGGGACACCCAGGGGACAGGGAGGGACACCCAGGGGACAGGGAGGGGACACCCAGGGGACAGGGAGGGGACACAGGCACATGGGGGGACAGGGGGACACCAGAATTTGGGGATATGGCGGCGGGGGGGATGTGGCATTTTGGGGACCTCGGGGTAGGGCTGTTGGGGGGTCCCAGTGTCCCTTTGTCCTATTCCCGATGTCCAAGTGTCCCCTCCCAGTGTCCTTCTGTCCCATTCCCAGTGTTCTACTCCCAGTGTCCCTCTGTCCCACTCCCAGTGTCCCTCTGTCCCACTCCCAGTGTCCCACTCCCAGTGTCTCTCTGTCCCACTCCCAGTGTCCCACTCCCAGTGTCCCTCTGTCCCTCGCAGTGACGCCGTCGTGTCCCAGGTCCTGGATGAGCTGGGGCTGAACCTCACAGATGAACTGGCCAGTGAGTGGGGGGGGATCTGGGGGGGCACTGAAGGGGCCTGGGGGGAGTCTCGGGGGGATTTAGGGGCATTTAGTGGGTGTTTAGGGGGCCCGGGGGGTGTTTGGGGGAGGCCTGGGGGGGATCGTTTAAGGGACTGGGGGGATTTGAAGTCATTTGAGAGGCGTTTGGGGCCATTTCGGGGCTATTTTGGGGGTATTTGGGGCCTTTTGGGAGCTCTTTACCCCCATTTTGGGTCATTCCAAGCGGGATTTCAGGGGTCCCGGGGGTGCCCCAGGCGCCCCCCTGACCCCCCCGTGTCCCCCCCCAGCTCTGCCCCCCCCGGGGGGGTCCCTGGCGGCGGGGGAGGGGCGGGGGGGTGCCGAGGCCGCGGCTGCTTTGGCCGACGCCGACGCCGACCTGGAGGAGAGACTGAAGAACCTGCGGCGGGACTGAGACCCCCCCGGACCCCCCTGGGGGGCTGTGACCCCCCCCGGGGCAGTCTGACCCCCCCGGGGGGGATTCACCCCCTTTTTTTTGGGCTTTTCTGGCATTTTTGGGGGTATTTTGGACCCTCCCCGGTGGTCTTGGCCCCCCCCCCCCCAAGGTGGCTCAGACCCCGCCCCAAGGGACCCCCGTGGGTGTCTGACCCCCCCCCCCGGGGGGATTTGCCCCCTTTTTCTGGGTTTTTTACTCTTTTTTGGGGGGTATTTTTAGGGTATTTTTGTGGGGTCCCCCCGGAGGACTTCCCCCCCCCCTTTTTTGGGTTCTTGCCTCTGTTTTGGGGTAAATTCCTCCCTTTTTTGGGGTCTTTCCACCCCCCTGGGGGAGTCTTTCCACCCTTTTATTTGGATTATTAACACTATTTTGGGGTCTTTCCCCCCCCATTTGGGGTCTTTTCCCCCCCATTTTGGGGTCTCCCCCCCGGGGCAATAAAGGCTCGTTGGACCCGCGGCTGCTCCGGCTCCTTCCTGGGGGTCCCAGTTTGGGACTGGGAGGGGGCACTGGGGGGGGCAGTTTGGGGTCTTTAAGGGGGTGGGGTCTCAGTATATCCCAGTGCCCCCCAGTTCCCTCCCAGTCCATCCCAAACAGTTCCCAGACTGAGCTGGGGGTGTCCCCTGGGGGCCTGGGGGGGATTTGAGGAGACCCCAAATTTCCCAAGGAACGGGAATTTTTGGCTCCAACTCCTCCCGGGAGCAAAGGGGCCAAAACCCGGGGGGGGGGGGAGGGACAGAGCCCGGGACCCCCTAGAGACCCCCCTGGAGAACCCCCTGGGGGTCTTTGGGAGCCGCCAGGTCACGGGAGACGTCCCATGTCGGATCTGTGAGACCAGGGAATGGGATCCTGGAGCCACCAGGTCCTGGGGGACATCAATCATCATCCCACCGCTCGTGTTGGACCTTCTGGGACCAGGGAATGGGATCCTGGAGGTCACGGGGGAGATCCCACCACCCCTGCTGGGTCTCCAAGACCAGGGAATGGGATCCTGGAGCCACCAGGTCATGGGGAGATCCCACCACCCCTGTTGGGTCTCCAAGACCAGGGACTGGGATCACGGAGCCACCAGACACTGGGGGGGTCAACAGTCATGTTCCCACCCCCCCGCTGGACCTCCAAGTCCCCCAGAACAAGCTCCCGGAGCCCCCCCAACCCCCCCCACCCTCCGCCCCCCTCACTTGTCCCTGGCGGCCGCCCGGGCGTGGATCCGGCCGTGCCGCGCCAGCGACGACTTGTTGCTGAAGCTCTTCCCGCAGGCCGGGCAGGGGAAGGGCCGCTCCCCGGTGTGGGACCGGCCGTGCACCGTCAGGTCCGCCAGGTACTTGAAGCTCTTGCCGCAGAGCGCGCAGGGGTAGGGCCGCTCCTGCGTGTGGCTGCGCCGGTGCATGGCCAGGTTGGACTGCTGGCTGAAGCGCTTCCCGCAGGCCGGGCAGGGGTAGGGCCGCTCGCCCGTGTGCGAGCGCCGGTGCTTGCCCAGGTCCGAGGGGTTGGTGAAGCTCTTGCCGCAGGCGGAGCAGCCGTAGGGCCGCTCCCCGGTGTGCAGGCGCCGGTGCGTGGTCAGCGTGGACAAGTGGCCGAAGCGCTTCCCGCAGGCGCCGCAGCCGAAGGGCTTCGCCCCCGTGTGCGTCCGCAGGTGGGTCCGCAGGTGGGTCAGGCGCCCGAAGGTCTTCCCGCACTCGGGGCAGGGGTGGGGGCGCTCCGGGGGGGGGTCCCGACGGGCTCGGCGCCGCTCGGAGCCTCTCTGGGGCGCCGGGAGGTCCTGGGGGGGAGCTGGAGGGGGGGCTTGGGGTGGAGGAGGAGACGCGGGGGGAGCTGGAAAGGGGGAGAGAAGAGGGGGAGCTTGGGGGGGTCAGCGGTGGGATCCGGAGCCTCCCACCCCTCATGGATGGATCAGGGGGGTCAATGTTGGGATCTGGAGCCCCCCACCTCCCATGGATGGATTTAGGGGGTCAATGTTGGGATCCGGAGCCTCCCACCTCCCATGGATGGATTTAGGGGGTCAGTGTTGGGATCCGGAGCCTCCCACCCCTCATGGATGGATTTAGGGGGTCAATGTTGGGATCTGGAACTTCCCACCTCCCATGGATGGATTTAGGGGGTCAGTGTTGGGATCTGGAGCCTCCCACCTCCCATGGATGGATTTAGGGGGTCAGTGTTGGGATCCCACCTCCCATGGAGGGATATGGGGGGCCAACGGTGGGATCCCACCCCTGGATGGTTTTTGGGTCCACTGAGATGATTTTTGTGCCCACTGAGATGGTTTTGGGTCCACTGAGATGGTTTTGGGTCCACTGAGATGGTTCTGGGTCCATTGTGGTGGTTTTTTGGTCCACTGAGGTGGTTTCTGGGTCCCACCACCCCCGACCTCCCCCTGCAGCCCCTTCCCCCCAGTTTTTTTTTTTGGGGGGTTGTCTCCTCCCCCCTCCCCGTTACCTCCTTCCTGTGGCTCCTCCCCCTCGGCCCCAAATTCCTCCTCCTCCTCCAAAGTGGGGCTGGGGGGGACCCCCAAAGCCTCGGGGTCCTCCAGGTCCTCGGGGGGCACCTCCTCCACCTTCACCCGCACGGTCACCTGCAGGACCCCCCCAAAAATGGGACCAACAAGGACCCCCAAAGGGCCCCAGAGCCCCCCAAAGCCCCCAAAACCCACCCCCAAAGACCCCTCAGACTCCTCCCAAGAACCTCCAGAACCTCCCTAAGACCCCCCAGACCCACAAAACCACCCCCCAGACCCCCTTCAAGAACCCCCAGACCCCTCCAGCCCCTCCCAAGACACCCCAGAGCCTCCTAAACACACCCCCCCCCCCCTCCCGCCGCTCCCGTTCCTCTTCCCCCACCTGCTCCTCCCAGATCCCGGCGCTCTCCGCCGTTCCCGGCTGGAATCTCTCGGCCAGCGCCACGGCCTGGGCGCAGTTCTGGGGGTGCCGGACCCACACCCAGCTCTGGATGTGCTCGGGGAGGATGCTCAGGAACTGCTCGAGCACCAGCAGCTCCATGATCTGCTCCTTGGTGCGGACCTCGGGCCGGAGCCACCCCCGGGACAATTCCCGCAGCTTCTCCCAAACGTCCCGCGGCCCCGACGCCTCCTGGTACCGGAATTGGCGGAACCGCAGGCGGAGCAGTTCGGTCCCGGCGCCGCCGGAGCCGCCGGGAGACCCCCCGGGATTCCCCTTGGCCCCCCCGGGATAACGAGGATCCGCCCCGGGAGCGCCGGGATTGCCCCTGGGGCCGCGCTTGGGACCACCAGGACACCCTCTGGCATCGCCGGCCCCCACCCTGGGACCACCGGGAGCGCCCTCGGGACCACCAGGATGCCCCCCGGGACCTCTGGGACAACCGGGATCCACTCCGGGACCAGCAGCATTCCCAGGAGCCCCTCCGGGACCCACCCCGGGACCCCCCCCCGAACCTCTGGGACCACCAAGAGACCCTCTGGGACCACCAGGAGACCCTCTGGGACCACCAGGAGACCCTCTGGCACCTCTGGGACCACCCGGACCCGCCCCAGGGCCTCCCCTAGAACCCACTTTGGGACCCCCAGGACCCCTCCTGGGACCCCCAGGACCCCCCACTGGACTCCCCCCGGGACGCCCCTCCCTGTCCCGCCCCTCTGAGGGTCCCGGGGGTCCCCGGGGAGTCTCGGGGGGCCTCAGCTGGGGGGGGGTCTCCATCCCGCCGGGATCCATCGTGGCCCCCCCAAAACTCCCGGGGGTCTCAGGTGGATCTGAGGAGACGAAACAGGGGAGGGTTAAGGGAAGGGTTCCCCACCCCTCTCCCACCACGGGGGTCCCCCCCGAGCCCCCCAAACCTGGGGGTCCCTCCCACAGAACCTTCAGCCCCCAAACCTGGTCCCAGCCCCCCTCCCCTACAAACCCGAGGGTCCCTAGACCGGGGGTCCCCATCCACACCCCCGGGGGTCCCACGGTCCCCTCCCCCCCCACCTCGGGGGTCCCTCCCTTCGCCCCCCTCCCACCTCGGGGGTCCCGCGCCCCCCGAACCTGTCCCGGCTCCTCCACCCGCCCAAACCCGGGGGTACCGGAGCCGCCCTCCCACAAACTCAGGGGTCTCGCATCCCCCCCCCACCCCGGGGGTCCCTCCCTTTCCCGCACCCCCCCGGGGGTCCCGCGCCCCCCGAACCTGCTCCGGCCCCTCCACCCGCCGCTCTCCCACACAAAGGGCCGGATCGGCCCGGCCCGGCCCCGCCCCCCGAGGGGCCTCGGCGGGGGGTCCCGAGGGGTCCCAGGGGGTCCCTTCGCCCCCAAATTCCCCCCCAAAAAATCAAACCCCCCCCCCAAAAAAAAACCCCGAAACCCCCCGTACGTGGGGGGGGGGCGCGGAGCGGCCGCTGATTGGGCGAGAGCGCTGTCAATCATAGGGAGTCCCGCCCACCCGCCGGGTATGATTGACAGCGCAGAGAGCCAATGGGAGCGCGAGATGCGGCGAGGGGGGCGCGGCTAAGGCGGGAGGTTAAGGGGATGATTGACAGCGCAGCCAACCAATGGCAGAGCGAGAGGGGGGCGAGGTTTGGGAGGGAGGACACGCCCCCTCCGAGTGCTTTTCCAGGGAAAAACCGGTCACGGATGGGCTTTTTCCAGGGAAAACCAGCGGGAAATGGGGGCGTTTCTGCAGGGAAATGTGCTTTGGGAAAGGAGGAAATGCAGGAGATTTGGGAAAAGGAGGAACTTGAGCAATTTTGGGGGGGGGAAAAAAAGGAAATTAAAGTGATTTGGAAAAGGAGGAATTGAAGGGAATTTGGAAAAGGAGAAAAGGAAGGAGTTTTGGGAAAAGAGGAGTTGAAGGAGCTTTGGAAAAGCTCCCACCGGGGGGGGGGGACACACGGGATCTCCAGGGCGAGCGGGGGCCACATCCAAAGGCGACAAAGGAGACGGAGTTGGATGCTGAGACAGACCCTTTATTGGAGTCATGCTGGGGGGGGCCCCAGCAGGCAACGCCCCCGTGGACGGGGCAAGGGGGTTACGAGGGTCTGGGGGGGCCCGTCGGGGGGGCTCAGCTGCGCTCCTCCAGGCTCAGGCGGTCGAACAGGTACTCCCCGAGCCCGGCCGGGGCCCCCCCTGGCCCGCTGGTGGCCCCGGTGAGGCGGCGCAGGTTGGTGGCGTGGTCCCCCAGCGCCTTGATGGCCTTCACCTGCTCGTCCAGGTAGTGGGACTCCAGGAAGTCGCAGAGCTGCGGGAAAAGGGGAGATCAAGCAGGGCTGGAGTGGGGGGGGGGTCTCCACAGGGAGCAAACGAGGGTCTGGGGGAGGTGGAGGCTTCCGGGGACGGCTGGAAGTCCCGAGAACGTCCAGGGAGAGACCCTGGAGCACAGGGGGGGACCCCAAGGCACAAGGGAGGAAAACACGGTCCTGGGGGGCTCAGGGGGAGGGGGGGGGTGAGTGAGGGGCAGAGAACAACTCACGTGGGGGTCTCCCTTCTCGGAGGCCAGGCCGTGCAGGTCCAGCAGCGCCTGGTTCACCGACTTCTCGAGCTGCAGCGCTGCCTCCACCGCCTCCAGCGCCGACCCCCAGGTGTCCCGCTCCGGCTTCTGGGGGGGGGAAGAGCAGGGACCGTCACCAGCCCGGGACCCCCGGCACCGCCCGCAGCCCCCCCGGCACAGCCCGAGCCCCCCGAACCTTGACGTCCTGCAGCAACACGCGGCCGCCGCGGCGCGTCTGGAAGCGCAGGAGCCCCTCGGCGTGTTCCCGCTCCTCCCGAGCCTGCTCCAGGAAGAACCGGCCGAGCCGCGGCAGCGCCACATCGTCCCGCTCGAAGTAAAAGCCCTGCGGGGACGGAGGGAGGGGGAGGCGGCTCAGGGGGAGCCCCCCAAAAGCAGCCGCCCCCCTCCCCAGAGCCCCTTATCTCGCCCTCGCAGGCGGCTCCGCCCCACCGGCACCGGCACCGGGTTTTGGGGGGCAGGAGGGCGCTCGGGGGGTGGGAAAGGGGTCCCTCAGCCCCCGAGGGGAGGGTCCCAGAGCCCCCTACCATGGACAGGTAGACGTAGGAGGCGTGGAGCTCCATGTTGACCATGCGGTTGACGGCGGCTTCGCAGTCGCGGTGGTAGTTCTGGCGGATTTGGGACTCCATGGCGGGCGGACGGACGGACGGACGGACGGATGGACGGATGGACGGACAGACGGACGGGACGGACGGACGAAGGGTCAAGGGGCAGCCGGTTCCGTTCAAGCACTGTTGAAGCGAGAACGCGGCTCTGCCCGCACAAAGCCCCGCGCGGGGGTTTTATCCCTTTCGGCGGTGGGCGGGACCCCCCGCCCCCCCCGGGACCCCCCTTCTCGCCCGGAAGGCGCGGTGGCCTTGGCCCTTGTCCCTGTTTGTCACACGGGGCCCCGTCAGCGTGACTGGGCAGGATTGGAGGGGTCGGAGCTCAGGACCGTTCCCACCGCGGGCGGGGGTCCCGTGGGGTGGGGTGAGGGGGGGGGTTGAGGGGACCCCCATCTCCCTGCTGGGCGGGCGGCACAGGGAGTCTGGGGGGGGGGGAGCGGGGAAGGAGCTGGAGCGGGGGTCGCAGGGGGGGGATTTTTGGGGGCTCAGTCGTGCCCCGTTAAGTGGAGTTTGATGGCCCGGGGTCACGATGGGGCGGGGAAGGAGCTGACTCAGCCCCGGGGCCATAAAAAGGGAACTTGGCCCCCTGGAAGTGCTGACTCGGGTTTCCGCCGCTTCGGGGCTGGGAGAAGTGCGGGGAGGGGGGCGCTGGGGGGGGATTGGGGGCAGCCCCCCACCCTACAGCTCTTCCCTCCGGTTTTTACTCCTCGGGGCTCCCCTTGTGCCCCCCCCCCCCCCGTCCCTCTCCAGGTTCTGGCTCAGCCGGTCCCAGACAGGAATTTCTGCACCCCCACACTCACTGGGGCCACGGGGGGACGGGGGGGGTCACGGGGGGCTCGAGGGGTCACGGGGGGGGGTCGCACAAGGAGCACCGCGTTTGCTTTTTTTTTATTCCCGTTGAAATTCCCGAGATACAAAACAAGGTACAAAAAAAGAGAAGGAAAAAAAACCATCGAGAGAAACGGGGTGGGGGGAAGGGGGGGGGGGGCCCGGGAGGGGGGGAAGGCAGGGCACCCCCCCGTTTGGGGGGGGTGGGGGGAGTTGTCCCCGATGACGTCATCACATCGTGACATCACCCCCGAGAGCACCGTGGGGGTGGGGGAGGGGGGGTCGCTCTGCCCCTGCCTCGGGGCAGCTCCTCGGGGACACGGGATTGCCAAGTGGGGACCCCCGAACCCCAGGGGCTGGGGGGTGTAAACGGGGGGCACGGCCCCCCACACCCTGAGAGGGGGGTATTGCACCTGGGGGGGCCCTTCTGGGGACAGGGAGCCCCCAATAAATACTCAACCTGCAGCCAGGGCTGCAGCCCTCCCCCCCACCCCCTCACCCCACCTGGTTGGGGGGTCACAGACGTCCCCCCTCACCCTCCACCCCCGTATCTGGGGGGTGGAACCGCAGGACCCCCCCCAAAGCACCACAAGTTCTGGGGTCAAACCGCTCTGAGGCCGGGGGGGGTCACTGGGGACCGTGGCCCCCCTGCTGCTCAAGGGGGGCCCAGCACCAGGGCTGGGGGGGACGTGGGAGGGGAAGTGGGGTGCCCCCCACCCCGCTAACCCCCTTCCTAAATCTGGCAGGGTCCCAGCCGTGGCCTCGGGGGGGGGGAAAGGGCTGTGGGGGCCACAGCTGCCCTGGGGGGAGGGAGGGAGGGAGGGAGGGGAGGGTCCCACGGCTCAACCGCCCCTCCCCAAGTCCAGGCGAGCAAGTCCTGGGTGTTAAAAAGCCCCCTCCCTGCTCCTGAAGGCACGGGGGGGGGGGTCAGCACCATCCCTGCCGGCAGGGCCGGGCCGGGGGGGAGCGGGGAGGGGCTGCGGCCCCCCCAGAGCCTACGACATCTTCCAGATGGTGAGAGAGGCCGTGAGGACGCCGGCGGCGAAGATGGTGATGGTCTGCCAGGTGGGGGTCCCGAAGTGGGAGAGCAGCCCTTCCTGGGGGGGCACAGAGGGGGGGTCACTGCAGGGCCCGTCCAAAGCGGGGGCTCAGAGGATCGGGGGGGGGTCCAGGGACTCACCCATCCGCCCTGGGCCTGGATCCAGGCCAGCACGTGCTCCCTAAGGTACTCCATGGTCCAGCCCAGGATGGTCTGCACCAGCTCCGGGACCTTGGTGCAGAGTGCCTGCGGGGACAGGGGGGGTCAGGGGGGGCGAGGCAGGGCTGGGGGGGGCAGGGGCAGGGACCCCCCCACCTTCAGAACCAGCACCCACCTTCAGAACCAGCACCCACCTTCAGAACTACACCCACCTTCAGAACCACCCACCCACCTTCAGAACTACACCCACCTTCAGAACTACACCCACCCACCTTCAGAACTACACCCACCTTCAGAACTACACCCACCCACCTTCAGAACCACCCACCCACCTTCAGAACCAGCACCCACCCACCTTCAGAACCAACACCCACCTTCAGAACTACACCCACCCACCTTCAGAACCAGCACCCACCTTCAGAACTACACCCACCCACCTTCAGAACCACCCACCCACCTTCAGAACTACACCCACCTTCAGAACTACACCCACCCACCTTCAGAACTACACCCACCCACCTTCAGAACCAGCACCCACCCACCTTCAGAACTACACCCACCTTCAGAACTACACCCACCCACCTTCAGAACCAGCGCCCACCTTCAGAACTACACCCACCCACCTTCAGAACCAGCTTGCAGGCGAAGTAGAAGAGGGCGACGACGCGGCCCCAGTTGAAGGTGCCGTCGGCGAACATCTCCTTGGCCACGCGGAAGAAAAGCTTTTTGGGGGCGTCACAGCCCACCTGCTCGATCATCCTGGGGGGGCAGGGCCGGTCAGCGCCTCGGGGGTGGACAGCGGGGCCCCCCCCGAGCCCCCCACCCACCTCTGCAGCTCCATGTTGCTGTCGAGCTCGTCGCCGATGCGCCGCAGGCACTCGCTGAGCCGCTTGGTGTCGGGGCTGCTGGGCTGGGGCTCGCCCAGCTCGGCCACGCTCAGCGCCACGGCCTGCGGGTCCCCGCAGCGCTCCACGCGGTCCCGCACGAACCTGGGGGCGGCCAGAGGGACCCCCGGCACTCTGGGCACCCGCCGGGCCCCCTCCAGATCCGCCGGCCCCCCCAGGTCCCCCCACACCGTGTCCTTCCTGCACCCCGAGTGCCCCCTGCACCCCGAGTGCCCCCTGCACCCTGCATCCCTCCCACTCCTGTGTCCTCTCGAGACCCTCCGTGTCCCACCTGTACCCCCAGTCCCCCCAAGTCCCTCTTGCACTGTGTCCCTCTCAGTCCTTTCTCCTCTCAGGACCCTCCATGTCCCACCTGTATCCCGAATCCCCCCCAAGTCCCTCTGCCTCCCCAAGTGCCCCTTGCACCCTGTGTCCCTCCCAGTCCTTTCTCCTCTCAGGACCCTCCATGTCCCACCCGTATCCCAAATACCCCCAAGTGCCCCCTGCAGCCCAAGTGCCCCCTGCACCGTGTCCCTCCCAGTCCTTTCTCCTCTCAGGTCCCCCCAGGGCCCCCCCTGCACCCCACGTCTCCCAAGTCCCTCCAGCTTCAAGCCTCCCCCGCACCCCCGAGTCCCCCCCGCCCTCCGTGTCCCCCAAGCCCTCCCTCGCCCCCTCCCCTCCCCTCGCCCCCCCGCTCCTCCCGCTCCCCCAGCCCACCCTCCCGGCGGGCCCCGGCTCCCCCACTCACGCCCGCAGCAGGATCGCCCCCGTCTGCATGATCTGGTCCGAGGAGGCCCCTGCGAAGAGCGGGGCGCTGACCCGGGGGGGACGCGGGGACCGGCCCCGGGCGCCCCCCCGGCCCGCACAGGCCGCGCCCCCGCGGGGGTCCCGGCACCGCACTCACCGCCGCCCCCCGGGGGCGGGGCGGGCTCGCGGCCGCCGGAGCCGCCCCCAGCCCCGGCCCCAGCCCCGGTCCCGGCCCCGGGCTCGCCGCCGCCGCCTCCTCCGCCTCCTCCGCCGCCGCCGCCCCGCTGGGCCGAAGCCGCCGCCGCCGCCATCGCGCCCGGACCACGTGGTGTCCCCGCCGGCGTCACGTGACACCGGCCGGGCGGGGAGAGGGGGGGGGAAGCGGCGGGGGGGGTGCCGCGCCCGAGTCACGTGGGGCGGGCGAAAGAGTCTCTATCACGTGATAGAGACTCTAGTACCGGGCAGATGCCACGCCCCTCACTGGATGGCCGCGCCCCCCGGGATTGGTCACGCCCCTCGGGGCTCGGCCACGCCCACGCAGCATCCACCCCCCCGGGACCCCCGGGATCACCAAGGGGGGGTGGGGGTCAGACACAGATACCCCCGGGGGGTCCCTGGGGGGTCAAACACACACAGGGGGGTCCCTGGGGGGTCACAGCCAGAGACACTTCGGGGGTCAATGAGGGGTCGATGAGGGGTCAAGCCCCCCCCAGGGGTCGATGAGGGGTCACACACACGGGGGTCTCTGGGGGGGGTCACACACACAGACACTTCGGGGGTCGATGGGGGGGGTCACACACACACCCGGGGGCTCCTGGGGGAGGTCACACACACACACACACACACACACACACACACACACACACACACACACACACACAACCCCAGGGGTCCATCGGGGGTCACACACACACACAGACGTCCTCGGGGGTCCATCGGGGGGTCACACACAGACACACAGACACACACACACACATCCCCAGGGGTCCATCGGGGGGTCACACACACACACGTCCTCGGGGGTCCATCGGGGGTCACACACACACACACACCCCCAGGGCTCCGTCGGGGGGTCACACACACACCCGGGCACGGCCCACGGGGGTCCGGGGGCCGCACCCCTCGCGACGCCCCCGCGGCGCTTCCACCGCCCCCGGCGCTTCCTGCGGGGCCCGAGGCCGCGGGCACGGGCGGGGCCGCCCGCGGGAGCCGCCGCCGCGGGGGTGCGGGGGGGTCGGGCCTGGGGTGGGCGCTGGCTCCGTGCGTGCGGGCGGGGGGTGACCCCCGCGCAGACATGAACCCCAAAGGCTGCCTCGGCTGTGCCAAGTGCTTCCTCTTCTTCCTCAACCTCTTCTTCTTCGTGAGTGGGGTCACGGTGGGGAGCTGGGGGCACACGGGGCTGGGGGGGACTTGGGGGGCAGCGGGGAAGATGGGGGGCAGGGGACAGATGGGGGGACACGGGGCTGGAGGGACGGGGGGAGATGGGGGGACACGGGGCTGGGGAGGACCTGGGGCTGGGGGCACACGGGGTACAGGGGAGACCTGGGGAGGGGGCCCTGCTGTGCCTTGGGGGGGACAACAGTCTCCTGGTGCTTGTGGGCATTGGGGGGTCCCCCATTTGCTGACCCGGACTGGGTGCCCCTCCTTCCACCCCCCAGGCCCTGGGCACCCTCCTCCTCGCCTTCGGCCTCTGGGTCCTCTTCGACCGGCAGAGCTTCGCCGCCGTGCTGGGTAAGGGACCCTCGCCCCATGGGGCACCCTGAGCTGGGGGGGGGAACCCTGAGCTGGGGGGGGCACCCTGAGCTGGGGGGGCACCCTGACCCCCCCTGTGCCCCCCCAGGGTCACCACTGGTCAGCCTGAGGGTCTGGTCCTACGGCTTCTCGGGGGTCGGCATTGTCACGATGCTGCTGGGGTTCCTGGGGTGCCTGGGGGCCCTCAAGGAGGTCAAGGTCATGCTGGTGCTGGTAAGTTGAGGGGGCTGGGGGCCAAGGGGGGGGCTACAGAACTGGGGGGGCTGGGAGAGCTGTGCTGCAACTTCCTGGAGCGACCGCGGGCCACGTGCTCCCACCACATCCTGTGCTTGTGGAGCGGCACTGGGGAGCTGGGGGGACCCCTCTGCTCTCCCCCGGTGCCCAAGGAGGGGCCTGGGGGGGTCCTGGCTGACCCCCCACCTGGCTGACCCCCCACCTCCCTGTTTGTCCCTGAAGTACTTTGTGATCCTGCTGCTGCTCTTTGCTGCCCAGATCACAGTGGGCGTCATCGTCTACACGCAGCGTGTTGCTGTGAGTTCTGGGGGTCCTCGGGGCTGAGGGGGGACCCCGGGGCTGGGGGGGGGGTCCAGGGGCGGGGCAGTGCCGTGGGACACTGTGCTCACCCCCCACCCCCCCCAGCTGGCCACCAAGGTGGCCACCTACGCGCAGCAGCTGATCCAAGAGTACCCAGCTCAGGGACCGCCTGGGGACCCCCACGAGAGCTGGGATGCTGTCCAGCAGCAGGTGAGACCCCCACAGAGCCCCCCCCATCCCCACAGCCACCCCACTGACCCCCCCACTGACCCCCTGCCTCCCCCCAGCTCGGCTGCTGTGGCTGGAACGGGCGCCAGGACTGGGACCACCACGCCGGACCCTCCGGGGACACGGATGGGGCCGAGACCGTCGCCTGCTCCTGCCTCAAGGCCCCCAACAGCACCCACGGGACCCCGGGGGTGCTGCCCCATGGCCACTGCCCCATAGCTGCCCCCAGTGACATCTTCCCCAGGGTGAGGCACAGGGGGGTCACAGGGTCCTGGAGCTCTGGGGGGGCTCCAGGTGACCCCCGATTGTCACCCCCTTCCCACAGGGCTGTGCCACGGGTGTCCAGGACTGGCTGGCTGCAAACCTGATCTCCATCGTGGGGGTCTGCGTGGGCATCGGCCTGGGGGAGGTAGGGGGGCTGCCCAGGGGCGGGGGGGCTGAGCTGAGGGGACAGCCCGGGTGGGGCCGGGGGTGGTCGGGGGGCTGTAAGGCTGACCGGGGGGGTAGCCTGGGGACTGCAGGGCCATGGGATGGGTGGACTGGGGGTCACCCGGGGGTCCGAGGGGGTTCAGGGGATTTTCAGGGTGGCCATGGGGAGGGGGTGTTCAGGGTGGTCGGGGGTGGGTCTCAGGGGTCCGGGCAGGTCAGGCTGCTGACTCAGCTCTCTGCTCCCAGCTCGCCCTGCTGATGCTGTCGATGTTCCTGGTCAGGAACCTGGACCCCCACTACGAGAAGCTGCTGCGGGGGTTCTGAGGGGCCGGGGCAGGGAACAGCGGGGACGGGGGTGTTCGCCGGCGGTTTCTCTTTCAATAAAGTCGGCAGGAAGCAGCGGGACGGGGCCCGAAACCGAAACCGGGACCGGGACCCGGACCCCTCGACCCGCGAAGAGCAACACGTGCCCCCCGCGCTTTTATACGCGAGCTCTCCTGGCCCCGCCCCTTGCCCCGCCCCTTTCCTTTGGGCGCGCGCGTCTGGCCCCGCCCCTTCCTCCCTCTGGGCGGGAACGGCTCGCGCCAGGCCCCGCCCCCTCCCCGCCGTGAGGCGATTCCCCCCCCCAGGCCCCCCCGGGACCCCAAAAACTGCACACCCCGACCCCAAAACTGCACACCCCGACCCCAAAACTGCACACCCCGACCCCAAACCGCGCCCCCGGGGCACGGGGGGACCCCCGACGGAACCCCCGCGATGGCTGCGGAGGGTCCCTGCGCCCCGGGAGCCGCCGGGCCGCTGCCGGGTGGGGGCCGTGAGGGCCCGGGGGTGGGGGGTGGGGGGTGGGGGTGAGGAGCCGGGACCCCTCACGACCCCCCCTGTCCCCCCAGCCCCGGCCCAGAGCGGCTGCTCGGACGAGTTCGCCCTCGACTGCACCTTCGCCGCCTGTGACCCCGAGCACACAGGTGGACGGACAAACCCCCCCGGGCCGGGTGGGCCGGGGCCAAACCCCCCCCCCGGGCCTGACTGACCCGCCGCCCGCCGCAGGGTCGGTGCTGCCGCAGCGGGTGGTCGAGTACGTGGCGGCGGTGACGGGGCACAGCGGGCACGAGGGGCGGCTGCGGGCGCTGCGGCGGGCGCTGGACCCCGCGGCCTCGGGGGCCGCGCTGGACCTGCCCCGGTTCCGCGCGGCCATGGGCACCTGGATCGCGGCGTGTCGGCAGGACGGGTCAGTCACGGGGGCCAGGGCAGTGTGGGAGGACGGGTCGGTGTGGGAGGACGGGTCAGTGCCAGGGCCAGCAGGACGGGTCAGTGCCGGTCCCCCCACGTGCCCACGGATGGCTCCCTGTCCCCGCAGGAGCGCGTGGCTTGGTGAGGAGCAGGAGGACACGGAGAGCAGCGAGCCCAGACCGGCACTGGCTGGTGGGTGTCAGTGTGGGAAAGGGAAATCAGGGTTGGGGGCCACAGTGGGGACACCAGGGCGATCCCCCGTGTCCCTGCCCCACAGAGGAGGATGGGCATGCAGCCCTGGCAGCCGCCCAGCTCCAGGGTGGCAGCGGCGACAGGGACGTCACCAGCCCGTAAGTGTCGGCCTTGGGGACGTCCCGACCCTGGCCGTGCTCTGGGGCTGGGCTCGCCCCCAGCCTCGGAGCACCCCCGGACCGGTGGGACTCCCCGGCAGCGCCGAGGCCGCCGGGCTGCGCAGCCGTGCCAGGCAGCTGGCCGCCCACAACACGAAGCTGCAGCGGGACGCCGAGCTGGCCGAGGAGCTGAACGCCCGCCTGGCCGAGGAGACGGCCCAGCTCCAGGCTCAGCTGCGGAGGTGCGGAGCCGGCGCCGGGCGGTGGCTTCTGGCCGGGGCGCTGCGGGGACGCCGAAGCACCTCCGTGCCCCTTTGCCCCCCGGCAGCAGCCGGCAGGCGCTGGAGCAGGCCAGGGCGGCCGCCGAGGAGCTGGAGGACCTGAAGGCCGTGGCGAAGGGGCTGGAGGAGGAGAACGGCGAGCTCCGGCGGCAGGCGCGGCACATGGTGAGCGGCGCGGCCGAGGCGTGGGGCTGCCACACCCTGACGGCTGCCACACCCTGGCTGCAGCCCCCCTGGCTCACATCCCCGCACCCGTCGTTCCCAGGAGAAGGAGCAGCGGAGCCTGTGCTTGCGGGCCGAGGGGCTCCAGGAGGAGGTGAGGCCGGGGCCGAGGGGCTGCCCTGGCGGCATCCAGGGTCTGGGATGGGTCCGGGATGGCGCCGCGGTGAACCCCAGCCCGGTTTTGCCGCGAGCAGAACCAGCGGCTGCTCGCCGAGGGCCAGGGGCTGCGGGAGCAGATCCAGGCGCAGACGGCCCGCGTGGCAGACCTGGAGGTAAGTGCTGGTGGTGGCCACAGCGGCCCTGCCTCCCCGCCGGTGCCGGGGACCGCGTTACGTGCCAACGAGGCGGGTCCCTGTCCCCTCCCCTCCGCCCAGGCCCAGCTCTGCCGTGGCACCGCGCTCCTCTCCGCCCGGGACGCCGCCCTCGCCCAGGTGAGCGCTGCCCGGGGACGCTGCCACCGCCTCGGCTGCCACCCCCAGAGCCGCCCCCGGGCCCCCCCGCAGCCCCTCACGCTGGGCCCGTTCCACAGGCGGGGCGGCGGGCGCAGGAGCTGGCGGGGGCACTGGAGGAGTACGACCGGGCGGTGCAGGTACGGCACGTCCAGAGCCAGCCCCTCGGGGGGACAGGGAGCCCCTGGGGGGACAGGGAGCCCCTGAGGGGACAGGGAGCCCTTGGGGGGACAGGGAGCCCCTGGGGGGACAGGGAGCCCTTGGGGGGACAGGGAGCCCCTGGGGGGACAGGGAGCCCTTGGGGGGACAGGGAGCCCCTGGGCTACAGCAGACCCCCATGGTGGCCACTGTCTCTGGGGGTCAGGGGCAGAGGCTGCCCGAGCTGCCCATCGTGCAGGCTGAAAAACGCCCTTTTTCCCCCCAGGAATTGCGGCTGGAGACGATGCAGCTGCGGCAGCAGCTGGGCCGGATGAGGGACGCCTGGGCCATGTATGTGGGGCCGGGGGGGACACGGGGAGGGGATGGGGACACAGGGCTGGGGAGGGGATGGGGACACGGGGCCGGGGAGGGGATGGGGACACGGGGCCGGGGGGGACACGGGGCTGGGGAGGGGATGGGGACACGGGGCCGGGGGGGACACGGGGCTGGGGAGGGGATGGGGACACGCCAGCCCAGCTCCGGCTCCTCGGGGCCGTGCGGCATCCCGGCTGGCCGGCAGCCCAGCCCCGGAGCACTTCAGCCTTCCCAGCGCTCCCAGGGCTCAGAAATGGGGAGGAAAGGGCCAAAAGTGGGTCTGGCAGAAGGGGGGGTGATCCACTGGTGCCACCGCCTGCTCCCGCTCCTGCTCCTCACCCTCACCCCCCTCCTCTTCCTCCCGCAGGCGCCCCTGGTGCCCCCTTGACCAGGCCACGGACATCGCGGCCACGGCGGCACCGAGCCGGGTAAGGGAGGGGGCACCGGGGGCCCTGTGGGCTCTCCAGAGCCACTGACCCCCCCGTATGACCCCCGGCCCACTGCCCTGCCCAGGGGACAGGGGACACGGAGCAGGAGGAGGAGGAGGAGGAGGAGGAGGAGGGCTCAGGGCCAGCGGTGCCCGGAGCCCCGGCGGGGAGCAGCGAGGAGCCAGCCCGGCCACCGGCCCCATGGGCATCACTGTGGGCACCGTGGGCACTGACACTGCTGGCCCTGCTGGCCCTGCTCTACCTCCTACCCCCCCGCTGGCCCCAGCCCCAGCTGCGCCACCGGAGACCCCCACCCCTGTGAGCCCCTCTCCCCCAATAAAGACCTGTCGGGCAGGACGGTGCCAGCACAGCCCCCCCTCCCATGTACCCACCCCAGTGTGTACCCACCCCCCCCCCCCAGTGTGTACCCACCCCCCCCCCCAGTGTGTACCCACCCTCCCCAGTGTGTACCCACCCCGCCCCCCGGGTCCCACAGGCTCGTCCCTCTCCTCCCAGTTCCCCCAGAGCAGGCTCAGAGTCAGGGGCTCAACAGCAGCTTTATGGGCCTCGCGGGGGGCCGGGGTGGGGCCCTGCTCCCCGTGGCTCCACGAGGTCCTGTTGCAGCCCCCCCGGGGCTTCCTGGGGGGCACTGGGGGGGTCCCCCTCTCCTGGGTCGCCAGTGGCTCAGGCCAGCCTGAAGGGGGGCAGGGGGTGAGGCCTCTGCCCCCCAGAGAGCTCGTCCCCCCGGGGTGGCCCCAGGGACACCCCCCAGTACCTGTGTCTGTCCCCAGTACCTGTGTCTGTCTGTCCCCAGCTCCTGCTCAGCCGCTCAGGTCCCGTCCTGCTCCGACATCGGGGGCCCCTGGGAGGGCTGGGGGGCACTGAGGGGGGGGCACACCCGACACCCCCAGTGCCCCCAGTGTCACCACTGTCCCCAACACACCCAGCACCCCCTGTGCTCCCAGTGCCCTCACTGCCCTCAGTGCCCCCCAGCATCCCCAGTGCTTCCCAGTACCCCCCAGTGCCCCCAACACACCCACCACCCTCAGTGCCCCCAGTGTCCCCAACACACCCAGCACTCCCAGTGCTCCCAGTGCTCCCAGTGCTCCCAGTGCTCCCAGTGCCCTCACCTCCCTCAGTGCCCCCCAGTGTCCCCAGTGCCCCCCAGCATCCCCAGTGCCCCCCAGCATCCCCAGTGCCCCCCAGTGCCCCCGTGCCCCACCTGGCCGCAGGGCCTCCTCCACAGCACCCAGGCTGCCGCCGCCAGGCCCAGGGTCCCCCCGAGCCCCCCCAGCAGCACCAGCCCGTGGCCGCGGGGGGGGGGAGGGCCCTGCCTGGCCCCCAGGGCCCCCTCGAGCTGCACGGCGGGGGTGGTCAGCGGGGGGGTCCCTCGGGGGTCCCTCGGGGGTCCCGGGGCGGTCCCGGGGCGGCAGCGCAGGCGGGAGCAGCCGGGGAAGTGGGGGGGTCTCCCCCGGAGCTGCCCCAGGTCCCGCCCGAGGGTCTCGAGCAGCCGCGACACGTTCACCGTCTCCAGGCGGACGCAGCCCTGGGGGTCCTGGGGGGGTTGTCACGGGAGCCCCCCGAGGACCCCAAACCCCTCCTCGCCCCCCCCCTCCCTGGGGGATGCCGACCCCAGAGCTCCCACGGCCCTGCCTGGTGACCCCCCCTCCAAGATACCCCAGAGAACCCCCCAACCCCTGCAGGGTCCCCAGAGCCCCTCGGAGACCCCCCCCGAGTTATTGTGAACTCCCCAGAGACCCCCCCAACCCCTGCAGGGTCCCCAGACCCCTCGGAGACCCCCCCAGAATTATTGTGAACTCCCCAGAGAACCCCCCCAACCCCTGCAGGGTCCCCAGAGCCCCCTGGGGACCCCCCACCCCCATCAGAGTCCCCATAACTCCCCCCCGGAACCTCCCAGCAGCCCCCCCCTCTCTCTCAGGACCCCCAGTCCCTGGGGAGGACCCCCCCAGGGACCCTCCCCAGAGCCCCCCGCTGACCTGGATGTGGCACTCGGCCACGAAGCTGAGGTGGGCGAGGAGGGTGCTGAGCAGGGGGGCCAAGTCCTGCCCCGCCACCCCCCGCATGCGCCGCAGCGCCGCCGCCCCGAAGTGCAGCCCCCACAGCGGGGAGCAGCCGCTGTCCTGGGGGGCCGGGGGGGGCCGGGGAGGGGGGGGACACAGGTCAGGGGTTGGGTGGGTGGGGGGACGTCAGGGGGGTGCGGGAGTTGGGGGTCGGGGGTCCCGGGGGAGGGGGGGGTCTCGCTCACCGGCTCCAGGTTGCTGGGCATTGCCACGGGGTAGTCGAGGAGCAGCCAGGGGGTCTGCGGGAGGGGTCGGGGGGTCCCCAAAGAGAGCCCAGAGTGTGGGGGGGGGGCTCGGGGGGTCCCAAATGACCCGTGAGGGTGGGGGGTCAGGGGGTTTTCGGGACCCAGGGAGGGGTTTCCACCGGGAAATGAAGGAGTTCGGGATGTTGGGGCAGGGGACGGGTCCCGGGGAATCCTTTGGGTCTCAGAGCGGTGCCCGAGGTCCCGTAAAGGGTCCGTGGGATCCCGGAGGGGTTTGAGGGGTCCCGAAGGTCCGGGGGGTCTCGGGGAGGGCAGGGCAGCCCCGGGGAGGGGGGGGAGTCTCACCAGCTTGTTCAGGTGGGTGCCGAAGGTGCTGCTGACGGGGTTAAAGCTGAAGGAGCAGCAGCTGCCGGGGGGGGGCACGGCCAGAAGGAGCAGGAGCGGGACCTGGGGGGGCACCGGGGGAGGGCTGGTGGTCCCGAGGGGGTCTCGCGGGGATCCCAGAGGGGTGCGGGGGGTGCGGGGGGCACGCGAAGGGGCCGGGGACGGACCCCACTTACCAGAGCGGAGCCGGCGGGGGGTGAGTCCATGGCGGTGCCGAGCTGGGGGGGGCGCGCCGGGACCCGAGACCCCCCCCCCACAGGGCCCCCCGGGACCCCCTCGGGCCGCGGCGGAGCCGCCGCCGCCGCCGAAAGCGAAAGTGGGACCGTGGCGGGGGCAGGACCCAGGAAAGGCGGGGGGCACCCAAAGCGACCGGGACCCTCCCCCGCCCCCCCGGGGGCACTCCCGGCCTCCCCCACCCCTCACCCCGGGGGACCCCCGCCCGCTCCCGAGGGGGCTCCGCCGGCCGGGACCCCCCCCCCCCCGCACGGCCCCGCCGAGCTCTGGGTGCGGCTGCTTCGAGCGGGGGGGGGGCTGCGCGTCCGGGCACGTGCGGGGGCGGGGCGGCCCCCCCACCCCTGAGACCCCCCGTCGAGAGCCCCCGGGATCCCCCCGAGACCCCCGGGATGCCCCCAGCACCCCCCTCACAGGCAGAGACACGACACGGGCTGCGGCGGGAGGAGGTTTATTGGGGGGGGGCCGCAGGGCGGGGGTCACAGTGCGAGGTCAGAGACCACCAGAGGTTTTTGGGAGGGCTCTGGGGGGGGCTCAGGGTGCCCCCCCCGGCACCCAGAGGCACTGGGGGCGGGTGCAGTGCAGCTCCAGCTCTCGCACGGCGCCGGGGGGGGGGTCCTGCCCCGGAGCCCTCAGGAGCCCCCCCGGGACCCCCCACACGCGGGGGACGCTCACGGCCGAGGCCCAGTCCTGGGAGGGGGGGAGGCAGTGCCGGGTGAGGGGGGGACAGACCCCCACGGCCGGGGGCACCCCCATCGCTGGGCACCCCCCCGGTGCCGCAGGGACCCCCAGCAGCGGGGTTTGCTGCCCACTGCAGCCCCCTCACCCCCCGTCCCCACTCACCGGGTCTCCCCTGCAGAACCACAGCCCATCCGGGTGCTGTCGGGCCAGTCTGGCCCCGGACTCCCGGGACCCCCAGGACCCCCGTGGCAGCACTGCCAGGGCCCCCCCGGGCAGCCCCGCAGCCACCAGGACCTGGGGACACAGGGGAGGGGCTGTCACCGGAGGGGACGGGGGCCTGGGGGGCTCGGGGGGGGAAAGGGGACGGGGTGGGGAGCCCAAGGGAGCCAGGGAGGGTCACAAGGGGGGTCCTGGGGGGCTCCTGGGGAGGTCCGGGGAGCTCTGGGGGGGTCCACGGGGGGTTTCTGGGGGAAGAAGAGGAAATCCCAGAAGGGGCATGGGGGGGTTCCTGTGGGGACACCCAGAAAGGGTCGGGGGGGCTGATGGAGGGTCTTGAGGGGTTCTGGAATGATGCAAGGGGCACGTAGGGGTCCCGGGGGGACACGTAGGGGGGCACAGGGAGCACATGGGGGGTCCTGGGGGGGCACATGGGGGGTCCCCACGTGAGGGGCTGTAAGGGCCACACAGGGGGGCTGCAGGGTGGGCACATGGGGGGGGCTGCAGGGTGGGCACACGGGCGGGCCTGGGGGGGTCCCAACGGGGAGGGAACGGGGCGGGTTCTGGGTGTTCCCGGGGTGCCCGGGGGGGTCACGGGGGGGGTCCATCCGGGGGTCCCCACCTGGCGCAGGCGCAGAGCGGCCCTGGCACCGCGGGGCGGGGCCACCACCACGACGCTGTTGCCGAGCGCCAGCGCGGGGAGGAGGAGCTCCAGCAACCAGGGGCAGTGCCAGGACCAGACCACGCCCACCACGCCCAGCGGCCTCCTCATCACCAGGGCCCGACCCCCGGGCACCTCCTGGGGGGTCAGAGGGCGTGTTGGTCACGCCCTCTGTGAGACCACACCCCTGTCACATTTAGCCCCACCCCCTGCAGTACCAAGCTCCACCTACTACTGTGTGATCCTGCCCACAGCTGCCTGGCCCCGCCCCCCATTGCCCCTCAGCCACTCCTGCCCACTTGAATCCTCAGGCTCCGCCCTCCCACACGGCCCCGCCCCTCCAGGCCCCTCCCACCCAGCCCACCTGGCCCCTCCCACTTCCCACAGAGGCCCCACCCATCCATACGGCCCCACCCACCACCCGCACGGGCCCCGCCCATTCACATGGCCCCACCCGCACAAGCCCCACCCATCCACACAGATCCACCTTCCACCCACACAGGCCCCACCCATCCATATGGCCCCACCCACCACCAGCGCAGGCCCCGCCCACCTGCACGGCCCCGCCCACCTGCACGGCCCCGCCCATCCGCTCCGCGTGCGCCGCCCAGCGCAGCAGCGCCCCCTGCAGGTGCCCGTCGTCGTCACTGTCGTCGCCGTCGCCGTCACCTCCGGGGGTCCCGCCCGTCCCCCCCAGCGCCGCCGCCGCCCCCCGCAGCACCCGGGCCCGCGACAGCCCCGGCAGCCGCCCCCACCTGTGGGGGGGGGCACAAAAACACAGAAGGGGGGGGTTGGGGTCCGAAATCCCCCTCCCCAAAACCCCCCCACGCCACCCCCTGTGACTCACCCCGAGGCGGCAGCGCGGGCGGCCGCCACGGCCCCGGCGAGCTCGGCGTCCTTGGGGTCCGGCGCGGCCTCCTCCGGGCTGGGGCTGGGGCAGACGGGGGGGCTCAGAGGGGCAGGGGGCATTGCTGAGGCTGGGGGGGCATTGCTGGGGCTGGGGGGGCATTGCTGGGGCTGGGGGGGCTCAGAGGGGCAGGGGGCATTGCTGGGGCTGGGGGGGCATTGCTGAGGCTGGGGGGGCATTGCTGGGGCTGGGGGGGCCCTCAGGAAGGGCAGGAGGTACCTGAAGGGCTCTTCCAGCTCGGGGGGCTCTTCCCAAGGGGAGCGTCCGAACTCCCGTAGTGCCTGGAGTTGGGAGGGGCCTCAACCCGTCTGTAAGGGTACAAGACCCCGCCAGCCCCAGGGAACCACCCCAAAACCTGTCTGGGGCTCCCCCCAGCCCCTTTCAGCTCCCCCCAGCTCCTCCACTGACCCCAAAACTGCTCAGGATGCCCCCAGGAAACCCCAAGCCCCGCCACGTCCTCTCCACCCCCCCCCAGCCCCTCCATGGCCCCTCTGACCCCACTTGGGACTCCCTCCCATCCAGGTACCCCCAAACTCCTCCCAGGGGACCCCAACATCCAAGAACCCCCCAACAGACACCATATCCCCCTCCCTCACGGCCCCCCCACATCCCCCCTCACCTCAGCTCCCTCCTCACCAGCCCCTCAGGGTGGGGGGCTGTAAAAGGCAGTGGGACTTCCTTAGTGGGACCAGAGCCCTCCACAGCCCCCTTTTGAGCCCCCCCAACCCCTCTACGCCCCCCAAACCACTCGAGACCCCCCCCACACCTCCTCCAGGGTGGTCTCCCCGTCCCCCGCGGCGCAGCCCCCGCTCGGGTCCAGCAGGTTCAGCTCGTTGAGCCACACGAGCCCCTGGGGCAGCCTGTGGGGGCACAGCTCAGGCATTTGGGGTTGGGGGGTGTCGCGGGGGGGGTCTCGGGGGTCCCACTGACCTCTCGGCCGTGTCCAGGGCCGCGGTGACGTCCTGGGCCCAGACGGCGGCGGCGGCCGTGAGGGGCAGGGCCGAGGCCACGGCCGCGGCCTCGCGGGGGGAGCGCACGGGGAGCAGCACCAGCACCGGCCCCGCGGCCTGGGGGGCACGGGGGGCGCGTCAGGAGACCCCCAAACGGCACCCGAGCCCCTGACCCCCCTCCCTCCCTCCCTCCCCCGGGGCACCCACCGGCTCCCGCAGGCAGCACGAGGTGGGGGCGACCCCCGTGATCAGGGTGGGGGGGTAGAAATGACCCCCCGGCGGCGGCGGCAGCGGCTGGAAAACCTGGGGGGGGGACACACACACACAGGGAACCTGCTGGCCAAAGAACCCCAAACTCCAACCCCCCCAACGGCCAGGAACCCCCAAACTCCATCCCCAGGAGACCCCGAGGGGCAGGAACCCCCAAAGTGTCCCCTGAGAGACCCCCAACACCCAGGAACCCCCAAACCCCACCCCCCGGGCACCCCCATGGCCAAAATCTCCCAAATTCCCCCCCCAGGGGAACCCCAATGTCCGGGAACCCCCCAGGTGACACCACGTCCCCTTCCCTCAACCCCCCCGACCCCTCCTGTCACCCCGATGTCCCCGTGGCCCCCCCTCCTCCTTCATTCTGGGCCCCTCACGTCCCCCCTCTGGGTCTCCCCTCACCTCGATCCCCCCCGAATCCCCCCCAAAATCCCTCCCTCCCCACTCACCTCAGCCCCCTCCTCGCGCGCCGCCTCCACCAGCTCCCGGGGGTGTGGGGCCGTGGGGGGCAGCGGCCCCATGTCGGTGCCGGGGTCCAGGGGGTCTCCGACCCGCAGCCCCCCGAGCCGGGCCCGGAGCCGCCGCTCCAGCGGCGCCAGGACCCCCTCCTGGGCCAGCACCACGCAGCCCCCCCAGGGGAACTGTGGGCGCGGGCAGGGGTCAGGGAGCCCCCCGGGGCGCTCCTGGAAGCCCCCCGGGCCCCCCCGTGAGCCCCCCCGAGACTCACCAGCGCCGGGGGGGTCCCCGCGGCCCCCGCGATGGCGGCGGCGGCGCCATCCAGGTCGGCCGAGTCCAGCACCACCACGACGACGCGGCCCCCCCGGGCCCACCCCAACCGCGGCCCCCGGCACGGGGACCCCCAGACCAGGCCCTGCACCTGCTCCTGGGGGAGGACACACGCGTGGGGATGTGGGGGGCACGAGGACCCCCCCCCAGCCTCGCTCGGGACCCCCCGCTCCCCAGCCCGGTACCTGTGGGGCGCCGAGGAAGGTGACGGCGCTGACGGTGGCGATGGCCGGGTGGGCGCGGAGGGCGCGGCACAGCTCGGGGAGGGGGCCCGTGACCACGTTGAGGACCCCGGGGGGCAGAGCCCCCCCCTCCCCACTCAGCTCCCCCAGGTACAGCAGCGGGGGGGCCGCCTCGGGGGGGCACAGCACCAGCACCGTGTTCCCTGCAGAGACCCCCCGGAACACCTGGGACCCCTGCATGGACCCCTGGGACCCCCAAAACACTCGGGACCCCCACACGGACCCCTGGGACCCCCAAAACAGCCGAGACCTCCACACAGACTCCTGGGATCCCCAAAACACTCGGGACCTCTACATGGACTCCTGGGATCCCCATATGGGCTCCTGGGACCCCCAAAACACCCGGGACCCCTGCACAGATCCTTGGGACCCCCAAAGCACCTGGGACCCCCACATGGACCCCTGGGACCCCCAAAACACCCAGGACCCCCACACGGACAACCCGGGACCTCCAAAATACCTGGGACCCCCACACGGACCCCTGGGACCCCCAAAACACCCGGGACCTCTACATGGACTCCTAGGATCTCCACACAGACCCCTGAGACCTCCAAAACACTTGGGACCCCTGCACAGATCCCTGGGTCCCCCCTTGTCCCCGGAGTCTCCCCCATGTCCCCAGAGTCCCCCCTTGCCCCCAGGACCCCCCCATGTCCCCAGAGTCCCCCCTTGCCCCCAGGGCCCCCCCATGTCCCCAGAGCCCCCCCTGGCCCCCCCGTGCCCCCCAACTCACCCATGGCCAGGACGGGCCCCAGTTTCCAGAGCAGGGCCGGCACCGAGCAGGGCCCGGCCACGACCACGGCCACCACCCCTGGGACAGCACGGGGGGGGGGTCAGGGGGGGTCCAAAGGGGTCAGGGGGCCCCGGGGGGGGTCAGGGGGACACTCACCGAGGGGGGTCCAACCCTCCAGGCCGGGGGGGCCCAGCTGAGCCCCCCCCGCCGCCGCCCGCAGCAGCCGCAGCGCCAGGTCCAGGTCGGCCCCGAGGGTCCGGCGCAGGGGCCGCCCCCCAAAAAGGGACAGCAGCCCCCCCAGGGCCCCCCCGCGGGGCCCCTCCAGGGTCAGTGCCAGCCTGGGGGGGCACGGAGGGGCACGTGGGGGCACCGGGGGGGCTACGGGGGGGGACATTGGGCAGGGAGGGGCGTGGGGGGGACACAGGGGTGGGCACTGGGCACTGGGGGGGGACACGGGAGGGGCACAGGGGGGTTGGGGGGGACACGGGGGGGTCCCCAGGACTCACCTGTGCAGGCTCTGCCCCCGCTGGGGCCCCCCCCGCCGCCCCCACTCCTCGGCCGCCGCCGCCGCCGCCCCCACGGCCGCGGCCACGTCGGAGCCGTCCCCGTCCGGCACCGAGGCCACGGCACGGCCTGGGGGGCACAGGGGGGTGAGCCCTGACCCCTGACCCCTGACCTGTGACTTGGACCCCTGACCTGTGACCTGACCACCTGACTCTGACCTGTGACCCTAACCCCTGAAC
The DNA here is from genome assembly GCF_009829145.1 of Chiroxiphia lanceolata. Taxonomy (NCBI): domain Eukaryota; kingdom Metazoa; phylum Chordata; class Aves; order Passeriformes; family Pipridae; genus Chiroxiphia; species Chiroxiphia lanceolata. Next base: position 126,244 of record NW_022476527.1, read on the forward strand.
TGTGACCCTGACCCCTGACCTGTGACCTGGCCACCTGACTCTGGCCTGTGACCCTGGGCCTGACCCCTGAGTCCAACCTGTGACCCCGTGCTGACCCTGACCCCTGACCTGTGACCTCAACCCTTGACCTGTGACCCTGACCCCTGACCTGTGACTTCGATCCCTGAGTCTGAGTTGTGACCCTGACCCCTGACCTGTGATCCTGACCCCTGACCTTGGCCTCCCCCCAACCCCTGACCCCTGACCCCCAATCCTTGACCCCGCCCCGTCCCCTGACCTCTGACTCCTGACCCCCAATCCCCCGCCCTGTCCCTGACCTCTGACCTCCAACTTCTCCCCTACCCCCTCTCCGTCCCCCAGACCCCCCCCTCAGTGCCCCCCCCCAGAGCCCCCCTCAGTGCCCCCCCCCAGAGCCCCCCCTCACCGTCAGTGCCCCCCCGGCTCTCGAGTCTCCTCCGTCCCGGTGGTTTCAGCCACGTCCCCCCCACGAAGTGTCCGAGGCAGCGCCCGTGGGACTCCAGCCACGCCTGGGGGGGGGCCCGGACATCGCTGGGACCCCCGGTCCAAACCGGGGGGGGGGGGATGGACCCTGGTCACGCTCAGGCCCCAAAAACGACCTTTGGCCTCGGGTGGGGCCCCGCACTTTGACCCCCCCACTGACCAGGGACCACCCCCGGCCCCCCCAGTGCCCCCCAGGACCCCTCCCCAGGACCCCTTCCCAGGGCTCGCCCTCCAAACCTCCCGACCCCAAAACCCGCCCCAGCTCCCCCCACTGTCCCCCCCCACAGGGGCACCCCCTCACCCTTCCCGCCCCCAAAGCTCACCAGGACCCCCCCAAGGCCCCCCCAGTGCCCCCCAGGATCCCTCCCCAGGGTCTCCCCTTCAAACCCCCCGACCCCAAAACCCGCCCCCAGCTCCCCCCCACTGCCTCCCCCAGCCCCAGTTGTGACCTGAGGACCCCCCCGTGCCCCCCCCAGCTCCCCAGCCCCCCCCCCCCAAACCCCCTCCCAGCCCTCCAGGACCACCCCAGCTCTCCACGCCCCCCCCACGCCCCCCCACGAGCCCCCCCGGGCCCCCCCAAGGGCCCCCCCTCGGGACTCCCACGCCCCCCCCGAGCTTCCCCAGGCCCCCCCTCACCTCCCCCGCCCGGTCCCCGCCGGGGGTCGGACCCTCCTCCATCGTGTCGAAGATCGCGGCGACCGAGGGGGGTCCCAGCGCCGCCAGCGCCGCCATCGCCGCCGCGGGAGCACAGAGACGGCGCCGGAGGAGCAGAGCGGCCCCCGCGGGGACCATCGAGACGGGGCCGGGGGGGGCAGAGCGGCCCCGCCGGAAGCGGAAGTGGCCGGAGCGGCAGGTACGGGGGAGAGAGGGGTCCTGGGGGGGCTCTGGGGGGTCCCGAGGGGGCATGAAGGGGGTCTGGGGCTCCTGAGGGGTCTCGGGGGGGCACGAGGGGGGTCTGGGGGTCCTGAGGGGTCTCTGGGGGGTCTGGGGGGGCACGAGGGAGGTCTGGGGGTCCTGAGGGGTCTCGGGGGGGTCCGGGGGGGGCACGAGGGGGGTCTGGGGGTCCTGAGAGGTCTCTGGGGGGTCACGAGGGGGGTCTAGGGGTCCTGGGGGGTCTCTGGGGGGTCCCGAGGGGGCACGAGGGAGGTCTGGGGGTCCTGAGGGGTCTCGGGCGGGCACGAGGGGGGTCTGGGGGTCCTGGGGGGTCTCTGGGGGGTCCTGAGGGGGCACGAGGGGGGTCTGGGGGTCTTGAGAGGTCTCGGGGGGTTCTCGCGGGGGCACGAAGGGGGTCTGGGGTCCCTGAGGGGTCTCTGGGGGGTCCCGAGGGGGCACGAGGGGGGTCTGGGGGTCTTGAGAGGTCTCTGGGGGTCTCGGGGGGTTCTCGCGGGGGCACGAAGGGGGTCTGGGGGTCCTGAGGGGTCTCTGGGGTCTCTGGAGGGTCTGGGGGGGCACGAAGGGGGTCTGGGGTCCCTGAGGGGTCTCTGGGGGGCACGAGGGGGGTTCTGAGGGGTCTCTGGGGGTTCTCGCGGGGGTACGAGGGGGCACGAGATGGATCTGGGGGTCCTGAGGGGTCCCGGGGGTCCTGAGGGGTTTCTGGGGACCCTGAGGGGTCTCTGGGGGTCCCGGGGGGTCTCTGGGGGTCCCGGGGGGTCTCTGGGGGTCCTGAGGGGTCTCTGGGGGTCCTGAGGGGTCTCTGGGGTCCTGAGGGGCAGCCCGGGCGCGGCGGGGTCGGGAGTCGCTGTGCTCCCCTCTGGCCCCCCCGTTTCCCCCCCAGCCCATGGACCCCCCCACGGACCCCTCGCTGCTCTCGGCCGAGCTGGGGGCGGAGGAGGAGGAGGAGGAGGAGGGGGCCCTGCGGCGGCTCCTGCTGCAGGTGGGTCCCGGGAGGATGGGGGGGATCCCGGGCGGGGGGTCCCCGCTCCTGACCCCGCTCCTGACCCCCCCGTTCCCCCCCCGCAGGTGACCCCGGCCCATGAGGAGCCCCCGCCCGCCGGCCCCGCCCGCGCTGTCACCCCCCAGCCGGGTGAGGGGCGTGGGGGGGGATTGGGGGGCTCTGGGGGGGGGGGCTTGGGGGTCTCAATGGGGCTTTGGGGGATCTCAAGGGGGGGGGAGGGCTTGGGGGGGCTTTGCGGGCTTCTCAGAGCGGGTTGTTGGGAGGTGGGAGGGCTCAGGGAGGGTTGGAGGGATTCCAGGGGGTTTGGGGGTCTCATTGGGGGGGTTGAGGGGCTCAGGGAGGGTTGGAGGGATTCGGGGGCGTTTGGGGGTCTCATTGGGGGGTTGAGGGGCTCAGGGAGGGTTGGAAGGATTCGAGGGGGTTTGGGGGTCTCATTGGGGGGGTTGAGGGGCTCAGAGAGGGTTCGGGGGGGTCCCAGAGCGGTGCCCTGACCCCCCCCTCCCCTCCCCTTGCCCAGGGCTGTGTGTGAAGACCCGCACGGCGACGGGGGACAAGGTGTTTGTGAACGTTTGTCACTCGGGGGAGGTGCCCCCTCCCCCTGCCCTGTCCCCCCCCGGCCTCCAGCGGCTCCTCCAGGACCCCCCCGGCCCCGACGGCGCCTTCCGGATCCCCATGAGCCTGGGGGAGCCCCACGCCGAGCTGGACCGCGGTGAGAGACCCCCCCCAATCGCCCCCTGAGCCCTCCCAGGCCCCCCAGCTCCTCCCTGAGCACCCCCTGCCCCCCCAGCTCCTCCCTGAACCCCTCCTGGCCCCCCAGTTCCCCTCTGAGCCCCCCCTGCCCCCCCAGCTCCTCCCTGAGCACCCCCTGCCCCCCCTATTCCCATCTGAGCCCCTCTGCCCCCCCAGTTCCTCCCTGAACCCCTCCTGGCCCCCCAGTTCCCCTCTGAACCCCCTCTGCCCCCCCTGTTCCCCTCTGACCCCCCCCACCCCCCCAGTTCCCCTCTGACCCCCCCCACCCCCCCAGTCCCCCTCTGACCCCCTCCTACCCCCCAGTTCCTCCCTGAGCCCCCCCTGCCCCCCCAATTCCTTCCTGAGCCCCCCCTGCCCCCCCAGTTCCCCTCTGAGCCCCCCCTGTCCCCCCAGCTCCTCCCTGACCCCCCTCTGCCCCCCCAGCTCCTCCCTGAACCCCTCCTGTCCCCCCAGTTCCCCTCTGAGCCCCCCCTCTCCCCCCAGTTCCTCCCTGAGCCCCCTCTGCCCCCCCAGTTCCTCCCTGAGCCCCCCCTGACCCCCCAGTTCCCCTCTGAGCCCCCCATGCCCCCCCAATCGCCCCCTGAGCCCTCCCTGCCCCCCCAGTTCCCCTCTGAGCCCCCCCTGAGCCCCCCCTGCCCCCCAGGAGGCCGCGGCTGCACCGCCTACGACGTGGTCGTGAACTCGGGGTTCTTCCGGACCCTCCAGGTGAGGGGACGCTTGGGAGGGGGGTGGGGGGGCTCGAGGGGGAGCTGGGGGCTCGAGGGGGAGCTGGGGGGCTCGAGGGGGAGCTGGGGGCCCTGATTTACCCCCCCCGACCCCCCCAGAGCGACCCCTTGTACCTGGAGTTCTTCCTGACCGTGGCCATGGAGGGGCTGTCGGAGAAGTACGGGGTGGAACTGGAGCTGACTGGTGAGACTGGGGGGGACTGGGGGGCACTGGAGGGGACTGGTGAGACTGGGAGGGGACTGGGGGAGGCACTGGAGGGGACTGGTGAGACTGGGAGGGGGCTGGGGGAGGCATTGGGGTGGACTGGGGGCATTAGGGGGGAACTGGGAGGGTTGGGGTGGGGGATAATGGGGAATTGGGAATGGGGGAAAGAGAGAGGAAGGGGGGGTAGTGAGGGGTCAGAGGGGGACTGGGGGGGGATCAGAGGAGGTTGTGGGGGGATCAGAGTGGGTTATGGGGAGATCAGAGGGGGCTGTGGGGGGATCAGAGGGGGCTGTGGGGAGATCAGAGGGGGCTGTGGGGGGATCAGAGGGGGCTGTGAGGGGATCAGAGGGGGCTGTGGGGGGATCAGAGGGGGCTGTGGGGGGATCAGAGGGGGCTGTGGGGGGATCAGAGGAGGTTGTGGGGGGTCTCCTTCCCCCCCGTGACCCCCTGTGCCCCCCAGGCTGGCGGGTGCTGAAGAACCGCAGGTTCCTGGGCTCCATCTCGGCCCAGAACATCCGGGCCCGGCCCCAGCCCCGCATCCAGGAGCTCCAGGGGTGAGCGGAGACCCCCGGGACCCCCCTGGGGACCCCCCCAGCTGTCATCACCCCTCTCTGACCTGCCTCCTCCCTCAGGTCCCCCCCGGAGCCACTGACACCCCACAGGTGGGACTTTGGGGACCCAGTGGGGACGGGACCCCCCCCCCCAGCGCCCCAGGAGCCCCTGGACCCCCTTGGCCTGACCTCTGTGTGTCCCCCCCCAGCCCCACAGAGCCCCCCCAGTTCGTGGTGGTGGCTGAACCCTCGGCCCAGCACCCGGAGGTGCTGCAGGCGCGAGTCCTCCTGCCCGAAATTGTGAGTGGGGGGCAACGGGGGGGCTGAACGGGGGCGAGGGGGGCACGTGGGGGGTGCTGGGGGGGCACTGGGGTGGGGGGGGCATGGGGGCTAAGGGGGAACAAGGGGGGGAATTCGAGGGGGCTGGGGGGGTTAAGGGGGTACTTGGGGGTGCTGGAGGGGCATTGGGGTGTGGGGGGGCAATGGGGCTAAGGGGGGGGAATTCGAGGGGGCTGGGGGGGTTAAGGGGGCACTTGGGGGATGTGCGGGAGCATGGGGGCTAAGGGGGGACAAGGGGGAGAATTGGAGGGGGCTGGGGGGGTTAAGGGGGCACTTGGGGGGTGCTGGAGGGCACTGGGGGTGTGTGGGGGTCACTGGGGGCTGGGTTTTGGGGGGGGTCCCTGGTCCTGGGGGGGGGTGTTCCCCTGAAGGAGGGGTCGGGTTTTTGGGACCCCGGGGGGGGTGTTTTAGGACGCGGGGAGGGGTCGGGGGTCAGTGGGCGTGTCCCCCTGACCCCGCCCCTTGCCCCGCCTAGGAGGGGGCGGGGTCTCTGTGGCTCGGGCTGAGCGAGGAGCGGCTGGTGCTGTGCCGGCCGCCAGGGGGCGCCGCGCTGCTGGAGCTGGGGCTGCCCCGCCCCGCCGACCCCGCGCGCGGCCGCGCGCGCTTCCACCGCCGCTCCAAGGTAACGGCTGCCATGGCAACGGCCGAGGGGCACGCCCCCTTCCGCCCCGCGTGGGACACGCCCCCTGACCCCTTACCGCCCCCTGCAGGTGCTCACGGTGACGGTGCCGCTCCGGGCCTGAGGGACCCGGAACCCCCCCGGGACCCCCCGGGACCCCCCGGACACCCCTCGGGACACCCCGGGACCCCCAGGACACCCCTCGGGACACCCAGGACACCCAGGACACCCCTCGGGACACCCAGGACACCCCCTGGGACCCCCCAGGACCCCCCAGACACCCCTTGGGACACCCAGGACACCCCTTGGGACCCCCTCAGGACCCCCTAGACACCCCCCGGACACCCCGGACACCCCTTGAGACCCCCAGGACACCCCTCATGACACCCCCAGGACCCCCCCGGGACCCCCCGGACACCCCTCGAGACCCCCGGGACCCCTCAGGGACACCCCGGACAGTCCCCGGGACCCCCCGGACACCCCCCAGGACTCCCTGGATACCCCCAGGACCCCCTGGATACCCCCGGGACCTCCTGGACACCCCCTGGGACCCCCTGGACACCCCTCAGGACCTCCCAGACACCCCTCGGGACCCTCAGGACCCCCTCGGGACCCCCCAGACACCCTCCGGGACCCCCAGGACACCCCTTGGGACCCCCCAGACACCCCCCAGACACCCCCCGGACACCCCTTGAGACCCCCAGGACACCCCTCAGGACCCCCAGGACCCCCCCGGGACCCCCCGGACACCCCTCAGGACCCCCAGGACACCCCCAGGACACCCCTCGGGACCCCCTGGACACCCCTCAGGACCCCCAGGACACCCCCAGGACACCCCTCGGGACCCCCTGGACACTCCTCAGGACCCCCTGGACCCCCCTGTGGGACCCCGTGGTCATTCCCTCCAGGAGCCCCCCCCAGACCCCTCTCTGGGACCCCCTGGACACCCCTCAGGGACACCCTGAGACCCCCCAGGGTCCCCTTGGGCCAGTCCTGGACTCCTCCTGGCACAGCCCGGACACTGCCCCTGGATGGCCCCCAGACCCTTTTTTGTACAAAACCCCCCAATAAAGGGCAAATCGGACCCTGGCGTGCGATTGGCCGAACCCTGAGGCCCCGGACACCCCCCCCTCCCGCGGTGTGGGGGGGCTCAGCCCACGCAGGGGGGGATTGGGGGGATTTAGCTCTGAGCCGGCGGCGGGGGGGGGCCCGGGGGGGCTCCCAGAGCTCCCCGGGAGGAGGAGAAAGGCCCCGGGAGCCCCAGGGAGCGGCCCCGACATCGGGGGCCGTGGGGAGGGGGGACCCCCAGGCGTCCCGGGGAGGGGGGGGACCCAGGTGTCGGGGGGACCCCCAGGTGCTGGGGGGGGGTCAGGGGAGGGGGGGTCAGCGGGGTGTCCGTGGGGTCATGGTGCCCTGAGCTGCCATGCAGTTCAACAAGGAGGAATTCCGGCGCCAGGTGGGGGCCGGGCTGGGCCGCCTGCACAGGTGAGTCCCCGGGGCGTGGGGAGGGGGGTCTCAGGGGGCTGGGGCATGTTTGGGGGTCACAAAGCACCCGGGAGATGGGGGGGGGTTGATTCTGCTCCCTGGCACTGCCCCGGGCCGGGGGGGTCGGGGGGGTTCCTGTCCCCGTGTCCCCGTGTGGGGCACCCCCTCTGTGCCCCCCCGGCCCCTGACCCCCCCCAGTGACACAGGTGTGAGCGGGATGGAGCCCACGGGGGTTTGGGGGGCACAGGGGGGCTCGGGGGGGGCACAGCAGGGCCGGGGGCTCCCACACGCCCGGGCCCGACCCCGCCCGGCCCACGCGTGTCCGCCACACGCGTGTGCGTGTCCATCCCACGCGTGTGCGTGTCCGTGTCCCCGTCCACCCCCGGGGCCCCGGATTTACAGCCCTTAATCTGCTGCTACCGCCGCGGGGGGGGAGCCCGGGGGGGGACACGGGGACGTGGGGGGGGGGCAGCGGGGAAGGACACGGGGACAACCGGGCTGGGGGGGTCTGGGGACATGGGGAGGGGGGGCCGTGAGTCTGGGGGGGGCACAGGGGGCTCTGGGGACATGGGGAGGGGGACCAGGAGGCCCAGGGGGGGCACAGGGGGCTCTGGGGACACGGGGAGGGGGGGCTGTGAGTCTGGGGGGGCACAGGGGGGTCTGGGGACATGGGGAGGGGGGGCTCTGAGTCTGGGGGGGCACAGGGGGGTCTGGGGACATGGGAAGGGGGGGCTGTGAGTCTGGGGGGGGCACAGGGGGCTCTGGGGACATGGGGAGGGGGGGCCGTGAGTCTGGGGGGGGCACAGGGGGCTCTGGGGACATGGGGAGGGGGGGCTCTGAGTCTGGGGGGGCACAGGGGGGTCTGGGGACATGGGGTAGGGGGGCTGTGAGTCTGGGGGGGGCACAGGGGGCTCTGGGGACATGGGGAGGGGGGGCTCTGAGTCTGGGGGGGGCACAGGGGGGTCTGGGGACATGGGGAGGGGGGGCTCTGAGTCTGGGGGGGGCACAGGGGGCTCTGGGGATATGGGGAGGGGGGGCTCTGAGTCTGGGGGGGGTCACAGGGGGCCCTGGGGATGCTCCAGGCCCCGGGGTGACCCCAGCCCCCCCGTGACCCCCCATATCCCCGTCCCCCAGGTTCCTGGAGCGGCGGCAGGACGATGCCGAGGGCCTGGAGCTGAGCTCGGGGGGTGGGTCCGGGGGGGGCACCCCGAGCGTGCCCCGTCCCCCCGTGGTGGACTGCACGTTCTGCGGGCTGCCCCGGCGCTACGGCATCGCCATCCTCTGCGGCATCGGCTTCTGCATCAGCTTCGGCATCCGCTGCAACCTGGGCGTGGCCGTGGTCAGCATGGTCAACGGGGCACCCGGGCAGGTACGGGGTCAGTGGGGTCATGGGGTCAGCATGGTCAACGGGGCACCCGGGCAGGTACGGGGTCAGTGGGGTCATGGGGTCAGCATGGTCAATGGGGTCAGCATGGTCAACGGGGCACCCGGGCAGGTACGGGGGCAGCATGGTCAACGGGACCCCCAGGCAGGTATGGGGTCACCGGGGTCACGGGCAGGTATGGGGTCAGCATGGTCAGTGGGGCACCCGGGCAGGTACGGGGGCAGCTGGGTTATGTGCAGGTATGGGGTCAGCAGGGTCATGGGGTCAGCATGGTCAACGGGGCACCTGGGCAGGTATGGGGGCAGTGGGGTCATGGGGTCAGCATGGTCAATGGGGCACCTGGGCAGGTGTGGGGTCAGCATGGTCAACAGGGCACTCGGGCAGGTATGGGGTCA